>NW_027663633.1:0-2000 GCF_964034855.1 Anser brachyrhynchus | reverse complement strand
GGGGAAAAGGGCGGGAAACACGTGAGGGAAGGGCGCCGCCATCTTGGGCGCCGTGAGGGGAAAAGGGCGGGAAACACGTGAGGGGAAAAGGGCGGGAAACACGCGAGGGGAAAAGGGCGGGAAGGCAAGGGAAGGGCGCCGCCATCTTGGGCGCTGCGAGGGGAAAAGGGCGGGAAACACGTGAGGGGAAAAGGGCGGGAAGGCGAGGGAAGGGCGCCGCCATCTTGGGCGCCGTAAGGGGAAAAGGGCGGGAAACACGCGAGGGGAAAAGGGCGGGAAACACGTGAGGGGAAAAGGGCGGGAAACACGTGAGGGAAGGGCGCCGCCATCTTGGGCGCCGCGAGGGGAAAAGGGCGGGAAACACGTGAGGGGAAAAGGGCGGGAAGGCGAGGGAAGGGCGCCGCCATCTTGGGCGCTGCGAGGGGAAAAGGGCGGGAAACACGCGAGGGGAAAAGGGCGGGAAACACGTGAGGGGAAAAGGGCGGGGAAACACGTGAGGGAAGGGCGCCGCCATCTTGGGCGCCGTGAGGGGGAAAAGGGCGGGAAACACGTGAGGGGAAAAGGGCGGGAAGGCGAGGGAAGGGCGCCGCCATCTTGGGCGCCGCGAGGGGAAAAGGGCGGGAAACACGCGAGGGGAAAAGGGCGGGAAGGCGAGGGAAGGGCGCCGCCATCTTGGGCGCCGCGAGGGGAAAAGGGCGGGAAACACGTGAGGGGAAAAGGGCGGGAAGGCGAGGGAAGGGCGCTGCCATCTTGGGCGCCGCGAGGGGAAAAGGGCGGGAAACACGTGAGGGGAAAAGGGCGGGAAACACGTGAGGGAAGGGCGCCGCCATCTTGGGCGCCGTGAGGGGGAAAAGGGCGGGAAACACGTGAGGGGAAAAGGGCGGGAAGGCGAGGGAAAGGGCGCCGCCATCTTGGGCGCCGCGAGGGGAAAAGGGCGGGAAACACGCGAGGGGAAAAGGGCGGGAAGGCGAGGGAAGGGCGCCGCCATCTTGGGCGCCGCGAGGGGAAAAGGGCGGGAAACACGTGAGGGGAAAAGGGCGGGAAGGCGAGGGAAGGGCGCTGCCATCTTGGGCGCCGCGAGGGGAAAAGGGCGGGAAACACGTGAGGGGAAAAGGGCGGGAAACACATGAGGAAGGGCGCCGCCATCTTGGGTGCCGCGAGGGGAAAAGGGCGGGAAACACGTGAGGGAAGGGCGCCGCCATCTTGGGCGCCGCGAGGAGAAAAGGGCGGGAAGGCGGGGGGGGGGGGGGGGGGGCGGCCGCCGCCGCCATTTTGGGAGCTGTGAGGGGGGGGCGCGGAGGCTTTGGGGGAAGGGTCGAGGCGTTAAAAAGCGGCGGCGGCCATTTTAAAAGGTGTAAAGGGGAGGGAGGAGAAGGTCTGAGGGGCCGGGAGGTGCCGGCGGCCATTTTAAAACCTTTTGGGGGGGGGGATCGCGGCGGCTTTTTGTGAAGATTTAAAGGGTTGCGAGGGGGGCCGAAGCGATTTAGAAGGAATAAAAAGGGGGGGGGCTCCCCTCGCGCCTCACAAAATGGCGGCCGCGGGAGAAGGCGGGAAGGGGGCGCCGAGGGGCGCCGCCATCTTGGGCCCTGAGGCGGCGGCCGCCATCTTGGGCCGCGACGAGGAGGAGCGCGGCGGCCACGTCGAGGGCCGGGGGGGGCCGGCAGCCGGCCGGGAGGCCGTTGGAGGGAGCGGGAGCCCCCCCCCACCCCCCACCCCCCACCCCGGGGCCCCGGGCGGGCCGGGACGTGTTCATGGCGGAGGCGCCGCCGCGCTGACGCGCTGGGGCTCGGCCCGCCGCCGCCTTGCAGCCGCCCGCCCCCGGCGCCATCTTGAGGCCCCCCCCCCCCCCCCCCCCGTGGCCACCCCAAGGCTCGACGGCGCCCCCCCGGCCTCCTTGGGACCCCCCCCCAATCCCCTTGGTCCCCCCCCCCCCCCCCCCAGCTCCCTTGGGGGCCCCCCCCCGACCTCTCGGGACTCCCCCCAACCCTCTTGGGACCCCC
>NW_027663634.1:0-17158 GCF_964034855.1 Anser brachyrhynchus | reverse complement strand
GGCCACGGCCAAGCAGCGCCTGGGCCGCATCCTCAAGATCCACCGCAACGGCAAGCTGCTGCTCTGAGGGGCGGGGCCGCGCCGGGCCACGCCCACAAAGGGGCGGGGCCGCGACGAAGCCACGCCCTCTTTCATTCACCTCGCCCCCCGGCCGTGGGCGGGGCGGCGGCGAGGCCACGCCCACCCCCGCTCCTCATTGGAGGGGGCGGGGGCGAGCGCTGATTGGCCCCCCCCACCCCGCGCGCCGGCCCCGCCCACTTCTCTTCAGGTTGCCCCGGGGGGCGGGGCCGCCGCGCGGCCGATGCGGAGCGGCGCCGCCTCCTTCGTCCTCGCGGGTTTTGTGGGCGGGGCCTGAGGGCGAGGCCCCGCCCCCACTTTTGTATTTGTTAGAATAATAAAAAAAACAAAAATCTCGAGCTCTCCGGGTCACGCGGCGCTAGTCTCGCGAGATCGCTCCCGCGAGATCCCGCGAGGTTTCCTCGCGCTCCCCCGCGGAGTTCTCGCGAGAGCTCCGTGCGCCGCCGCCGCCGCTGAGGGAGGGCTCGGCTCCGCCTTCCCGCCCCTCTTCTCGCGAGGGGCGCCCGGGGAAGTCTCGCGAGAGCACGCGCGGCCCGGTGAGCGGCCGGAGCGCCCGGTTCGCGCCCCCCTTCCCCTCCCCCACCGGCCGTTGGGCCCCCTCCCGAAACCTCGCGAGACTTCCCCCTCAGCCTCCCTGCCTCTCGCGAGACTTCCCCTCCCCCCTTCTCGCCCCTCCTCCCCGGCGCTCCCATTGGCCCGCCCCCTCCCGTCCCCTCCCCTCATTGGCTCCTCCCTCCGCCGGCTCCAGGCTCCACCCCCCCCTCGGCGCAAGTCTCGCGGGAGGCGGCGCTCTCGCGGGATTTCGGCGGGGCCGCGGCTCGGGGGCGCTGTGTAAGATGGCGGCGGCGGCGGGAGGCGGCCGGGCCCGCGCTGAGCCCCCCCCCCCCTCCCCTGCAGGTACCGGCCGGGCCCTCGGCGGGGGGGGAGGGCCGGGGGGGTCCCGGTGCCTTGCCGGGGGGGGGGCAGCGGCTCCCTTAGCGATACCCCGCCCCCCCCTTCCCCCCCCCCCCCGTAGGGTTTTAGCGCTCTCCCCGCCGCCTGCAGGCCCCGGGCCTTTACCGGCGCTCCCCTCCCCCACCCGGGTCGTGAGGGGGGGGGCGCGAATCCCCCCCCCCCCCCCTTGGGGCTCGGTTCCCATCGGTTGTGGGGCCCCTCCTCAAGGTGTCCCCCCCCCCGATATAGGGCCGGGGACGCCCCCCCCCTTTTAGGGTACCTCCCCCCCTTTTAGGGTGTTCCCCCCCCTCTTTTAGGGTGCCCCCCCCAATTTAGAGTCCCCCCTATTTAGGCCCCCCCCTCCCCCGATTTAGGGCCCCCCCCCTTTCCAATTTAGCCCCCCCTCCCCCTATTTAGGACTCCCTTCTATTTAGGGCCCCCCCCGTTTTAGGGTTCCCCTCTATTTAGGATCTTGGTTGCCCCCCCTCCCCCCGATTTGTGGCCCCCCCACAATTTAGGCCCCATTTAACCCCCCCCCCCCCGTTTTAGGGTCTTCCTTCGATTTAAGATTTAGGGTGTCCCCCCCCAATTCAGGGTCTCCCCCCTTTAGGGTTCCCCTCGATTTAGGATCTAGGTCCCCCCCCCCCCATCTGGGGCCTTCACTCCTATTTAGGGCCCCCCCCCACGATTTAGGGCCCCCCCCGTTTTGCCCCCCCCCCTTTACACCTTCCTCTCCTTTAGGGTCCCCATCTGGGGTTCCCCATCTCTCCCTCTGCCCCCTCCCCCCCAATTTAGGGCCCCCCCCTTCCAGCCCTTTCCATCCTTTAGGGCCCCTCACCCACTATTTAGGGCCCCCCCGTTCCCTGATTTTCCATCACTTAGATCCCCCCCTCTATTTTTGTGTCCCCCCCCCCCCAGCCCTCCCCCCTATAATTTACTGTCTTATTTTGACAGTTCCTATTACCTGGGGGCTCTTTTGCCCTCGCCCCCCCCCAATTTAGCCCCCCCCCCTTTTATGATTTTTGGGTTCTTTTCCTGTAATTTCCCATCGTTTGGGCTCCTTTTCCCCCGATTTAAGCTCCCCCCTTTACAATTTTCCTCCTTTTTAGCAGTTCCCTTACCCTTTTCCCCCAATTTCGGACCCCCCCCCATTTATCCCCCCCTGCCGTCAAACCACCCCCCCGCTTTTCCCAATTCCCCCCTTTTTTCCCCCAATCCCCCCCAGCGCTTTTCCCACCAACTTCCCCGACTCAAACCCTTCCCTTCCCACCCTTCTCCTACTTTCCCTTGGATTTTTTCCCCCAAATTCCCCCGATTTTGACGCTTACCCCCCCCAGAGCCCCCCCCTGCTTCCAGTACCCCCCCTTTTTAAAAAAACCACCCCCTTTTTGCCCAATTTCGCTTTATTTACCATCGTTTCCCCCCGCAGCGCGGGCCCTGCTCCTGTTCCGCCGCCAGAGGCCCCACGTGCTTCCGTAAGACCCCCCCCGTGCCCCCCCCATAATTTTTCCACCCCCCCCCCCCCAGGACCCCCCCCCAGGCCCCCCCCAAATTGGCCGAGTTCCCCCCCCACCCCCCCCCCCCTCGAGGCGAGGATGGACTGGCAGTGATTCCCGGTAAGGTGCCCCCGCCGCGTCCCTCAAAGTGGGGGGGGGGGGGGGTTCAGGAAAATTGGGGGGGGCTCAGGGACATGGGGGGGGGGGTCTTAGGGACATGGGGGGGGCTCAGGGACAGCCCCCCCCCCCTTAAAATCCCCCCACCCCAGCATTTGGAGGGCTTTAGGGACACCCCCCCCATCCCATTTGATGCCTCTCCCCTTTTGGGGTGCCCCCCCCCAGCCCCCCTGCTGCCCCCCCCACTTAACCAGCAGAGTTTTTATTGAGGGGGGGGGCCCCAAATTTCTCCCCCCCCCAAATATTTTAGGGCTGTCCCCCCCCCCCCCCGGCGTGGTGCCACCGTCCCCAGGCTCGGGGTGACGCCGGCCGCGCCGCCACCCAACCGGCCCTGCCTGTCGAGCCGGGGGGGGAAGGGGGGGGCACCCCGAAATTAAAATTAACGCCGCGGGGGGGGGGCACGCCGCGGGGTTAATTAATTAGGTCAGCGCCGCGCTTCGTCACCCCGAAAATTAATTGGGGGGGGGGGGACCTGGGGGGGTTTGGGGGGATCTGGGGGGGGTCTGGAGGGGTTTGGGGGGATCCGGGGGGGTTTTGGGGACTCCGCCGGGTTTCTCCGGGGGGTTTTTTAATTGGGGGGGGGGGGGGTTGAGGGGGGGGGCCAGGCCTCGGGGCCCCCCCCCGCCGCCGGCGCCGCGCCTCCCGCCGCGGGGTTTTGCACATTCATTGTTCCAGCGAGCGGCCCCCACGTCATCTCCCGCCGCCGCCGCGCCGCCTGCCGGGACTCCGAGTCCCGATCCCCAACCCTGGGGGGGTCGCAGAACCCCCCCCCCCCGCCCTTTCACAGCAAGGGGGGGCCCCTAAAAGATTTTATATCCCCCCCCCATTTTTTATTTTGTCCAGGCGGAGCGGCGCGGACGGGTGACCCAAAATGAAAGTGGATCGGACGAAGCTGAAGAAAACCCCGACGGAGGCGGTGAGCAGGGTCGGGGGGGGGGTTTGGGGGCTCTGGGGGGGGTTTTTGGGGTTTTGGGGGGGTCCTAACGCCGTGCCCCCCCCCCCCGCAGCCCGCCGACTGCCGGGCCCTCATCGAGAAGCTGAAGGCGTGCGGCGACGAGCAGCTGCTGGCCGAGCTGCAGCAGATCAAGACATGGAACATCGGGAAGGTGCGCGGCCCCCCCCAAAAAAAATAAGGGGGGGGCGTCTTTAATTACCGCGGGGGGGGGCGCAGTGTTTTGTGCCCAGATTTGGGTCTTTTTATGGTTTTTTTTTTGCTCGGAGTGGGGCCATTTGTGTCGCGGTCGCTCCTCGCACCCATCCCCGATTTGTACTGGATTTTACTTTTTTCCCCTACATTCTCCCCAAAATTCTGGCAGGGGCGCCGCAGAGCCACTTGGCCCCAAACCCTCCCCCCCCCCCCCCCCCCCAGGGCTTTCCCGGAGCCGCCAAGTTCCCAAACCTGCCGTTTGTCACCCCAAATTTTGCCGGGGGGGCTCCCAGGGGCAGCACAAAGCCCCTCGCCCCCCCCCGTGAGGCGTCCTCGTCGCTTCTGGCCCTTTTCACCCCCTCAGCGCTTCCGCAAACCCCCCAAATGCCCCGATTTCCCCCAAATTTGGGGGAGGGCACCCTTATTCCCCCCCAAAACCTCCCAGGGACTCATTCCCCCCCCCCCAACCCCCAAACCTTTGGGGCATCCTCCCTCTGTGGCGCTGCCGTGGGGCTTCTCCCTCCACAACCCCCCAGTTTTTTTTATTTTTTTTAAGAGGAGGGGGCGCTCCTTTTGCCCTAAAACCCCTAAATTTGATGTAGGTAACGTTGTTTCTGCAGACTTCTATTTTTATTTTATTTTAAAAATGAAATTTAAAAATGAAATTTAAAAATGAAATTTAAAAATGAAATTTAAAAATGAAATTTAAAAATGAAATTTAAAAATGAAATTTAAAAATGAAATTTAAAAATGAAATTTAAAAATGAAATTTAAAAATGAAATTTAAAAATGAAATTTAAAAATGAAATTTAAAAATGAAATTTAAAAATGAAATTTAAAAATGAAATTTAAAAATGAAATTTAAAAATGAAATTTAAAAATGAAATTTAAAAATGAAATTTAAAAATGAAATTTAAAAATGAAATTTAAAAATGAAATTTATTTTTCAAATTTTAATTTTTTAAATTTTATTTGTAAATTTACTTTTTAAATTTGCTTTTTAAATTCTTTTTAAATTTTATTTATTTAATTTCATTTTTAAAATTTTTATTTATTTATTTATTTCTAAAGTTTACTGCGTTTTATTTGCGGGGACGGGGCAGCATCGGGCTTTTTAACTCACCCGCGGCAGGGAGCGGGCGGTTTTTGGGGCTAAACCAGCTGGAAACGGGCCTCCCGGAGAGCACCCCGCTAATTTTGGGGGCGCCCCCCCCTTCTTTCTGCCCCCCCCGCTTCCTTTAGTGCGAGCTGTACCACTGGGTGGATCTCCTGGATCGTTTCGACGGCATCCTGGCGGACGCGGGCCGGACGGTGGAGAACATGTCGTGGCTGCTGGCCTGCGACCGCCCCGAGCGCGAGCAGCTCAAGGCGCTGCTGCTGGCCGTGCTCAACTTCACGGCGCTGCTCATCGAGTACAGCTTCTCGCGGCACCTCTACAGCTCCATCGAGGTGGGCGGCCCCCCCCCCAAAAAATAAAACACCCAAAAAACCCAAAACCGACCCCAACGGGGCCGGGGCGCGCCCGGAAGCCTCGTGCGTCCGACCGTTTCCCGTTGGTTCTGCGCGTGACGGCCGGAATTGTCGTCTGTTTCGGGTTTTTTCCCCCATTGGTTCTGCGCGTGACGGTCAAAATTAACGTTTGTTTGATTGGTTTGCCAATTATTTTTGCAGGTGACACCCAAAATTGTCATTTGATTTTTTTTTCCATGTTATTTCTGTGCATGATGTCCAAAATTGTCATTTATTTGAATTTTTCCCCATTATTTCCACGTGTGATACCCAAAATTGTCGCTTATTTCATTTTTTCCCCATGATTTCTGTGCATGACGTCCAAAATTGTCATTTTTTTCCCCATTATTTCTGCATGAGGGTCAAAATTAACATTTATTTGATTTTTTTTCCCCTAATTTTTGTGTGTGATGGCCAAATTCGTCGTTTACTTGATTTTTTTTCCTGTTATTTCCGCGCGTGATGGGCAAAATTGTCATTTATTTGATTGTTTTTCCTATTATTTTTGTAGGTGACATCCAAAATTCTCATTTATTTGATTTTTTTCCCATTATTTCCACGTGTGATACCCAAAATTGTCACTTATTTCATTTTTTCCCCGTGATTTCTGTGCATGACGTCCAAAACTGTCATTTTCTTCCCCATTATTTCCGCCTTTGATGGTCAAAATTGTCATTTATTTCATTTTCTCCATTATTTTTGCGCGTGACGGCCAAAGTTGTCATTTTTTCCCATTATTTCTGTGTGTGACGGTCAAAATTAACATTTATTGTTTTTTTTTTTCCCCGATTATTTCTGCCCATGGTGGCCAAAATTAACATTTATTTGTTTTTTTCCCCATTATTTCTGTGTGTGACAGCCAAAATTGTCATTTATTTAATCGTTTTTCCCATTATTTTTGCAGGTGCCCCCCAAAATTGTTATTAATTTCAATTTCTCTTTCCATTTTTTTTGTGTCTGATGCCTGAAATTGTTACTGATTTTGATTTCTTTCCTATTTTTTTTAGCGTGGTTTCCAAAATCGTTATTTATTTAATTTTTTTTTTTTCCCATTTCTTTGGTGTGGTACTCAAAATTGTTATTATTTTTGATTTGTTTTCCCTTTCTTTTTGTGTGTGGCACCCAGAATGGTTAATTTGATTTTTTTCTGATTATTTTTGCAGGTGACACCCAAAACTGTTTTTAATTTCATTTTTTTCCCAGCTTTTTGCACATGATGCCCAGAATTGTTACTAATTTTGATCTCTTTTCTCATTTTTTCTGCATGTGGCACCGGAAATTGTTGTTAATTTTGATATCTTTTTCATTTTTTTTGTATATGTCACCCAAAATTGTTATTGGTTTGATTTTTTTTTTTATGAGTGACACCGGAAATTGTTCTGAATTCCAATTTCTTTTCCCATTTTTTTTTGCGTATGGCACCCAGAATTCTTATTAATTTCATTTTTTTTTTCATTTTTTTGGTGTGTGAGGCCCAAAATTGTCATTAATTTGATTTTTTTCCCCATTATTTTTGCAGGTGATACCCAAAATTGTTGTTAATTTCAATTTTTATCATTTTTTTTTTGCATAGGGCATCTAAAATTGTTATTAGTTTGATTTTTTTTTTGGTTCTTTTATGGGCGACACCCAAAATTGTTACAATTCCTATTTCTTTTCCCATTTCTTTTGCGTGTAGCACCCAAAATTGTTATTTATTTCATTTTTAAGTTATTTTCTTGCGGCTGACACCTGAAATTGTTACTAATTTGATTTTTCCCCATTCTTTGTGCAGGTGACACCCAACATTTTTCCTCATTTTGATTTCTTTTCCCACTTTTTTGCATGTGGCACCCAAAATTGTTACTTATTTGAATTTTTTAATGGCTTTTTTGCAGCTGACATCTGAAACTTTTCCTAATTTGATTTTTCCCCATTTTTTGTGCAGGCGACACCCAAAATTGTTGTTCTTTTTGATTTCTTTTCCCATTTTTTTTGCGTGCGGCACCCAAAATCGTTACTAATTTTGATTTCATCCAATTTTTTTGCGTGCGGCACCCAAAATCGTTACTTATTTGAATTTTTTTAATTACTTTTTTGCGGCTGACATCTGAAATTGGTGCTAATGTGATATTTCCCCATTTTTTTTGCGGTTTATACCCAAAGTCGTTACTAATTCCGATTTCCCGTCTTTTTGTTGCGTGCGGCACCCAAAATCGTCGTTCGTTTCCATTCCTTTCCCGTTTTTTTTCGCGCGCGGCACCCGAACTTATTTACTTGATTTTTTTTTCAATTCTCTCTTCGCGGCCGACACCCGAAACGGTCCGGATTTGACTTTTTCCCCCCCGTTTTCGCAGCACCTGACGACGCTGTTGGCCTCGTCGGACATGCAGGTGGTGCTGGCCGTGCTCAACCTGCTCTACGTCTTCAGCAAGCGCTCCAACTACATCACGCGCCTCGGCTCCGACAAGCGCACGCCGCTCCTCTCCCGCCTCCAGCACCTGGCCGAGGTGACGCCGGGGGGGCCCCCGGGTGTCTTCATGTCCCCCGGGTGTCTTCGTGTCCCCTGGGTGTCTTCGTGTCCCCCCCCTCCTCAATTTTTCCTCCCCTTCCCGTTCAGAGCTGGGGCGGCAAGGAGAACGGCTTCGGGCTGGCCGAGTGCTGCCGAGACCTGCACATGATGGTG
The DNA here is from genome assembly GCF_964034855.1 of Anser brachyrhynchus. Lineage (NCBI taxonomy): Eukaryota > Metazoa > Chordata > Aves > Anseriformes > Anatidae > Anser > Anser brachyrhynchus. The sequence goes on along the minus strand of NW_027663634.1, from coordinate 9,153 downwards.
AGCGGCGCGTCCCCGCGGGCCCCCGTTGGTGTCCCCAAGCCCCCGTTGGTGTCCCCAAGCCCCCGTTGGTGTCCCCACTTGTGGCCCGGGGTCCCCAGACCCAATCCCGTTCCCTTTATCGCGTTAGGTTGTTGACTTGGTCACCCTCGGTGGCGTTACGGGGTTCCTCAAACCAATTTTCGGCACTTTTTTTTGGTGTTCTGGGGACCCCTAACCCAACGTTTGTCGCTTTCTTATGATTTTGGGGACCCCTAACCCAATCTTTGTCACTTTTCTGGGGTTTTGGGGACTCCTAACCTAATCCTTGTCACCTTTTTGGGGTTTGGGGGATCCCTAACCCAATATTTGTCATTTTTCTGTGGTTTTGGGGACCCCTAACCCAATCTTTGTCACTTTTCTGGGGTTTTGGGGACTCCTAACCTAATCCTTGTCACCTTTCTGGGGTTTGGGGGATCCCTAACCCAATCTTCTGTGGTTTTGGGGACCCCTTACCCCAATCTTTGTCACTTTTCTGGGGTTTTGGGGACTCCTAACCTAATCCTTGTCACCTTTTTGGGGTTTGGGGGATCCTTAACCCAATCTTTGTCACTTTTCTGGGGTTTGGGGGACCTCTAACGCAATATTTGTCATTTTTCTGGTGGTTTGGGGACCCCCAACCCAATATTTGTTCATTTTTGTATGGTTTCGGGGACCCGTAACCCACTCTTTGTCACTTTTCTGCTGTCCTGGGGACCGTTAACCTGATCTTTGTCAATTTTCTGGTGTTTTTGGAATCCCTAACCCAGTATTTGTCACTTTTCTCATGTTCTGGGGACTCCTAACCCAGTATTTGTCGCTTTTCTGGTCTCCTGGGGACCCCTAACTCAAATCTTTGTCACTTTTCTGGGGTTCCGGGGACTCCTAGCCTAATCCTTGTCACTTCTCTGGGGTTTGAGGGATCCCTAACCCAATATTTGTCACTTTCTTGGTGTCTTGGGGACCCCTAACCCCAATATTTGTCACTTTTCTGGTGTCTTGGGGACCCCTAACTTAATCTGTCACTTTTCCGGGGTTTTGGGGATTCATAACTCCAATTTTTGTCACTTTTCTGATGTCCTGGGGACCCCTAACCCAACCCTTGTCGCTTTTCTGGGCTTTTGGGGAACCTTAACGCAGGATTTGTCCCCTTTTGGTGTCCCGGGGTCCCCCAACCCCCCTCTTTGCCCCCCTTTTTGGTGTCCCGGGGTCCCCAACCCCCCTTTTTTGGTCTCCTGGGGCCCGATCCTGCCCCCCTCCCCCCCCCCGTCCCCAGCGCCGTTCTGTCACCCTGTGGTCGCTCAGCCCCATTTTGTCCCCCCCCCCGCAGCGTTTTGGGACCCAATCTTGGCAGCCCCATCCCCCATATCCCCCCCCCGGGACCACAGGGAGGGGACCAGCCCCCCCCCGTCCCCCAGGGCTCCGCGTTCACCCCATTTTCGTGTCCCCCCCCCCCCCCAGAAGTACCCCCCCAGCGCCACCACGCTGCACTTCGAGTTCTACGCTGAGCCAGGCACCGAGGTGAAGGTGGACAAACGGGTGAGCGTCCCCTGGGTGTCCCCAACCCCCTGGGGAGACCCCCAAAACGCCCCCCCCCAAAAAAAAAACCCACCATAACACCCCCATTTCCATTCCTCCCCCCTTAGGCCACCAGCACCACCCTACACTACATCCACATCGAGCAACTGGACAAGGTGAGCACCAAAAGGGTGACACTGGGGGTGTCCATGGGCACCCTTTTTTTTTTTTTAACCCCCCCACATATTTTTTTACCGAATTTGCCCCCATTTTTCTTCGTTCCCCCCCCCCCCCTAGATTTCAGAGAGCCCCTCGGAGATCATGGAGTCCCTCACCAAGATGTACAGCATCCCCAAGGACAAGCAGGCGAGTCTCGGGGGGGCTCCCCCACCTTTTTGGGGACAACACAAGGCCCCGGGGACTGGGGGGGGGGCGTCCCCATGCTTGGGGACCCCCGAACGACCCCCCTTTTTGCCCCCCCCCCTTCCAGATGCTTCTCTTCACCCACATCCGCCTGGCCCACGGTTTCTCCAACCACAAAAAGCGGCTGCAGGCGGTGCAGGCCCGGCTGCACGCCATCTCCATCCTCGGTAGGGGGAAAATTCGGGGTTATTTGGGGGGGGGGGAGACATAAAAGGGGGCGGTTTGGGGTTTTTTTTTTTTGGGGCCCCCCCCGGGGGTGACGCCGCCCTCCGCTTCGCAGTGTACTCCAACGCCTTGCAGGAGTCGGCCAACAGCATCCTGTACAACGGGCTGATCGAGGAGCTGGTGGACGTGCTGCAGATCACCGACAAGCAGCTCATGGTGAGCCCCCGGCCCTTTTTGTTGCCCAAATCCCCCCCCCAGCAGCTTCCTCACGCCCCCCCCCGCCCCGAAATGCAGGACATCAAAGCGGCCTCGCTGCGGACGCTGACCTCCATCGTCCACCTGGAGAGGACCCCCAAGCTCAGCAGCATCATCGACTGCACCGGCACCGCCTCCTACCACGGCTTCCTCCCCGTCCTCGTCCGCAACTGCATCCAGGCCATGATCGGTGGGTCCGCAGGGGGCTCCCGGGGGGCTCCCGGGGGGGGGCCGAGCCCTCGCTGACCCCCCCCCGTGCTTCCCCCAGACCCCTCCATGGAGCCCTATCCCCACCAGTTCGCCACTGCCCTCTTCTCCTTCCTCTACCACCTGGCCAGCTACGACGCCGGCGGCGAGGCGCTGGTCTCCTGCGGCATGATGGAGGCGCTGCTGAAGGTGAGGGGAGCCCCGCGGGGGGGGCGATTTAGGGTGCCCCCCTCCTCTCTTTCCTCACCCGCTGATTTATTTTTCGTCCCCGCCTCGGAAAATAAAAAGGTGATCAAGTTTTTAGGCGACGAGCAGGACCAGATCACCTTCGTCACGCGCGCCGTGCGGGTGGTGGATCTCATCACCAACCTGGACATGGCGGCCTTCCAGTCGCACAGCGGCCTCTCCATCTTCATCTACCGCCTCGAGGTAGCGCCCCCGAGGGGCTTTTTGGTTTTTTTTTTGGGGGAGGAAAGGCTTTTTGACGTTTTCTTGGTGATTTCACGCCCTCCTCGCCCCGCAGCACGAAGTGGACCTGTGCCGCCGCGAGTGCCCCTTCGTCATCAAGCCCAAGGTGCAGCGCCCGGCCGCCGCCGCGCTCCCCGAGGGCGAGGAGATGGAGACGGACATGGAGGGTGAGGAAAGGGGAGGGGGGCGCTAACGGGGACGGGGGGGGGACACCCCAAAAAGCGCCCCCCATCTCCCTGACCCCTCCGCCGACCACCCCAGTGACGGACGTGGCCATGGAGAGCAGCAGCCCCGGCCCCTCCGCCGCCGCCGCCGAGCCCGCCGTGCCCAGCACCAGCGCCGCCGTGGCCTTGTCCCCGCGCAGCGGTAGGCGACGGGGGGAGGACGGGGACGGCGGTGGCACCGCCGCGGCCCTAAAAGGGCTGACCCTGTCCCCAAAACCACCCGCCCCCCCCCCACAGGAGTCCAGTGCATCCCGCAGCGCGCCGCCCTGCTCAAATCCATGCTGAACTTCCTCAAAAAAGCCATCCAGGACCCGGCGTTTTCCGACGGCATCCGGCACGGTGGGCATCGCCGGGAGGGGACGGGGGCGGCGGGGAGGGGACGGGGGCGGCGGGGAGGGGACGGGGGCGGCGGGGAGGGGACCTTGGTGGCCGTCGTCCTCACCTCTCCGTCCCCGCGCAGTGATGGACGGCTCGCTGCCCACCTCCCTCAAGCACATCATCAGCAACGCCGAGTACTACGGCCCCTCGCTTTTCCTCCTGGGTGAGCGCCCCGGGGACGCCGCGTCCCCTCTCTGCCCTTTGTCCCCGTGTCCCTAACCGTCCCTAAACGCCCCTAACCGTCCCCGTTTCTCTCCTCCCGCCGCAGCGACCGAGGTGGTGACGGTCTTCGTGTTCCAGGAGCCTTCGCTGCTCTCCTCCCTGCAGGACAACGGCCTGACCGACGTCATGCTGCACGCGCTGCTCATCAAGGACGTGAGTTTGGGGCCGCCCCGGCGCGGGCAACGCCGTTTCGGGGCTCCCCTCATCCTTTTTGGGGTCCCCGCCTCAGGTCCCGGCCACCCGGGAGGTGCTGGGCTCGCTGCCCAACGTGTTCAGCGCGCTGTGCCTCAACGCCCGCGGGCTGCAGTCCTTCGTGCAGTGCCAGCCCTTCGAGCGCCTCTTCAAGGTGCTGCTCTCGCCCGATTACCTCCCGGCCATGCGCCGCCGCCGCAGCTCCGACCCCCTCGGTGAGTCTCGGGGGGGTCCCTGTGGCCCCGCGGCCCCGAAAGGGGCTGGGGGAGGGTGGGGAAGGGGGTTGCTGGATTCAGGAGTCGCGTTTTGGGGGGGTTTTGGTGCTCGTGGAGCTCGGGGAGGCTTTTTGGGGTGTCCCCGGAGCTCGGGGAGGCTTTTTGGGGTGTCCTCGGAGCTCGGGGAAGCTTTTTGGGGTCTCCCTGTAGCTTGCGGAGGCATTTTAGGGTGTTCCTGGAGCTCGGGGAAGCCCTTTGGGGTGTCTCCGGAGCTCGGGGAGGCTTTTTGGGGTCTCCCTGTGGTTTGCGGAGGCATTTTAGGGTGTCCACGGAGCTTTTTGGGGTGTCCTCTGAGCTCGGGGAGGCTTTTTGGGGTGTCCCTGGAGCTCAGGGAAGCTTTTTGGGGTGTCCCCAGAGCTCAGGGAAGCCTTTTGGGGTGTCTCTGGAGCTCGGGGGAGCTTTTTGGGGTTTCCTCAGAGCTCAGGGAAGCTTTTTGGGGTCTCCCTGTAGATTGCGGAGGCATTTTGGGGTGTCTCCAGAGCTCGGGGGAGCCTTTTGGGGTGTCCTCAGAGCTCGGGGGAGCCTTTTGGCGTCTCCCTGTGGCTTGCGGAGGCATTTTAGGATGTCCACGGAGCTTTTTGGGGTGTCCTCGGAGCTCGGGGAAGCTTTTTGGGGTCTCTCTGTAGCTTGCGGAGGCATTTTGGGGTGTCCCTGGAGCTCAGGGAAGCTTTTTGGGGTCTCCCTGTAGCCTTGCGGAGGTATTTTGGGGTGTCCCTGTTTCTCCCTGGAGCTCGAGGGGGCTTTTTGGGGTCTCCCCGGAGCTCGGGGGGCTTTTTGGGGTGCCCCCGTTTCTCCCTGGTGCTCGGGGGAGCTTTTTGGGGTGCCCCCGCAGCTCAGGGACGCTTTCGGGGTGCCCCCAACCCCGTTCCCTCCCCAGGCGACACCGCCTCCAACCTGGGCAGCGCCGTGGACGAGCTGATGCGGCACCAGCCCACCCTCAAGACCGACGCCACCACCGCCATCATCAAGGTCTGCGGGGGCACCCCAAAATCTTTCCTCCCCCCCAACCCCCAAATTCCCCCCCCAAAACCCTCAACTCTTCCTGTATCTACCCCAAAACCCTTGACTGTTTTTCCACCCGAACCCGCTGACCCTTTTCTGTGCCCCCAAAATCCCGACTCTTTTCCACCCCCCCCGACCTCATGCCCCTTTTCTGCCCCCCCCGAGTCCCCAGCCCTCTTCTGCCCCCCAAATCCCTGACATTTTTCTCTCCCCCCATATCCCAACTCTTCTCTGTCCCCCCCCACCAAATCCCGACCCTTTTCTGCCCCCCCCCAAATCCCCAACATTTTTCTCCCTCTTATATCCCAACTTTTTTTGTCCTCCCCCCAAATCCCAACTCTTTTCTACCCCCCCAACCTCATGCCCCTTTTCTGCCCCCCCAAATCCCCGATTGTTTTTCTCCCCCCGTACCCCAACTCTTTTCTGCCCCCCCAACCTCATGCCCCTTTCCTGCCCCCCCAAATCCCTGACATTTTTCTTCCCACTCCATATCCCAACTCTTTCCTCTGCCCCCCCCCCGAATCCCCGACCCTTTTCTGTCCCCCCCCCCCGAATCCCCAACCCTTTTCTGTCCCCCCCCCCGAATCCCCAACCCTTTTCTGCCCTCCCCCAAATCCCAACCCTTTTCTGCCCCTCCTAACCTCATGCCCCTTTTCTGCCCACCCAAATCCCCGACATTTTTCTCCCCCCCCATATCCCAGCTGTCTTCTGTCCCCCCCCCCCAAACCCTCCCAAATCTCCCCCCAAACCCTCCCAAATCCCCCCCAACCCCCTAACGTTTCCCCCCCCCCTCCCCCCTCCTTTTTCCGTGCCCCCCCCCGACTTTATTTCCGTGCCCCCCCGACTTATTTCCGTGCCCCCCCCAGCTCCTGGAGGAGATCTGCAGCCTGGGCCGGGACCCCAAGTACATCTGCCAGAAGCCCTCCATGCAGAAGGCGGACGGCACGGCCGCCGCGCCCCCCCCGCGCTCCCCCCACGCCGCCGAGGAGGCGTCGAGCGAGGATGAGGAGGAGGAAGAGGTGCAGGCCATGCAGAGCTTCAGCGCCACGCAGCAGAGCGAGGCCGAGCCCAGCCAGCAGTGAGCTTCACCCCAAAATTTTTTTTTGGGGGGGGGGAACGCACGCGTAACGGGGCCGAAGCCCTTATTTTGGTGCCCCCCCCCCCCATGTTGTTTTTAGGGTGGTGGGCACGGAGGAGCGCATCCCCATCCCGCTGATGGACTACATCCTCAATGTGGTGGGTTGGGGGGGGGTTTGGGGGGGGCACAGGGGGGATTTGGGGGGTTGGGGGGGGCACGGGGGGCATTTGGGGGGACAGAGGAGGGTTTTGGGGGGATTTGAGGGGGCACAAGGGGGATTTGAGGGGCGTGGGGGGGTTTTGGGGGGACACAAGGGGGATTTGGGGCATGTGGGGAGGATTTGGGGGGCATGGGAGGGTGCTGGGGGGCCAAAGGGGGGATTTGGGGTGGGCACAGGGGGGATTTGGGGGGGCACAGGGGGGATTTGAGGGGCGTGGGGGGATTTGGGGGGACACAAGGGGGATTTGAGGGGCGTGGGGGGGGGTTAGGGGGATACAAGGGGGATTTGGGGCATGTGGGGAGCATTTGGGGTGCATGTGAAGGTGTGGGGGGGCCAAAGGGAGGTTTTGGGGGGGTATGGGAGGGTTTTGGGGGGCACAGGGGGGTTTTGGGGTGGGATTTGGGGGATATGGGGGGTGTTTTGAGGGGGGCACGAGGGATTTGAGGGGCATGGGGGGGTTTTGGGGGGACACAAGGGGGATTTAGGGGACATAGGGGGGGTTTGGGGGGACACAAGGGGGAGTTGGGGGGCGTGGGGGGGTTTGGGGGAGGTTTGGGGGGGCACAGGGGGGATCTGAGGGGGTTCTAGGGGGGCACAAGGGGGATTTGTGGGGCGTGGGGGGGGGGTTGGGGTATGGGGAGGGGGTTTGGGGGATGCGGAGGGGGGTTTTGAGGGGGACGGGTTTAAGGGAATGGGGAGGGTTTTTTTTATGGGAGGGGTTTTTGGGGGGCATGGAGGGGGTTTGGGGGGCATGGAGGGGGTTTGGGGGGGATGTGGAGCGGGTTAGGGGGATGGGAAGGGTTTTTTAGGGGGACTTGGAGGTTTTGGGGGGACGTGGATTTGGGGAATAGGAAGGGGTTTTGGGGGGGTCTTGGGGGGGACACAAGGGTTTCGGGTCATGGATTGGGGTTGGGAGATTACGATTTTGGGGTGTCTTGGGGGGAATTTGGGGGGGAAACGGGGGTTTAGGGCAATAGGAAGGGGATTTGGGGGCCGGGCATAGAGGGGGGGATTTTGGGGGCCGCGGAGGGCTCTGGAGACCCCCCCTGACCCCCTTTTTTTTCGGTGTTTGCCCCCCCCCCAGATGAAATTCGTGGAGTCGATCCTGAGCAACAACACGACGGACGACCACTGCCAGGAGTTCGTGGCGCAGCGGGGGCTGCGGCCCCTCGTCACCATCCTGGGGCTCCCCAACCTCCCCGTCGACTTCCCCACCTCGGCCGCCTGCCAGGCGGTGGCCGGCGTCTGCAAATCCATCCTGGTAGGGGTCGGGGGGGGCACGGGGGGGGCACGGACACCCCCCGGAGAGAAAATTGGGGGGTACTGGGGGGAGAAGGGAGTGGGGAGGGGGGAAATAGGGTGTGGAGGGGGAGTAAATGGCGGGAGGGGGGGGAATGGGGCGCAGGGGGGGGATTAAATGAAAGGAGATGGGGAGAAATGGGGGGGGGGGAATAAATACTGGGGGGGGAATAGGGTACGGGGGGAGAAATAAATAGCAGGAGATGGGGAAATGGGGTATGGGGGGGAAATAAATATCTGGGGGGGGGGGAATGGGGTATTGGGGGGGAAATAAATACCAGGAGATGGGGAAAAATGGGGTATGGGGGGGAAATAAATACTGGGGGAGGGGGGGAAATAGGGTATGGGGGGGAAATAAATACTGGGGGAGGGGGGGAAATAGGGTATGGGGAAAATGGGGTATGGGGGGGAAATAAATACCTGGGGGGGGGGAATAGGGTTTGGAGGGGGAATAAATATCGAGGAGGGGGGGAAATGGGGTGCAGGGGGGGAATTAAATACCAGGAGATGGGGAAAATGGGGTATGGGGGGAAATAAATACTGTGGGGGGGGAAATAGGGTATGGGGGGAGAAATAAATACTAGGGGGGGAGGAAATAGGGTTTGGAGGGGGGAATAAATAACGGGGGGGTGGGGAGAAATGGGGTGCAGTGGGGAATTAAATACCAGGAGATGGGAAAAATGGGGTATGGGGGGGGAAATAAATAGCAGGAGGGGGGGAAAAACAGGGTTTGGGGGAAATAAATACCAGGAGATGGGGAAATAGGGGTTGGGGGGGGGGAATAAACACCAGGGTGGGGGAAAAATAGGATTTGGGAGGACAATAAACACCAGGAAAGGGAAAAAATAAACACGGGGGGGGCAAATAGGGTATGGGGGGAAAATAAATACCGGGATAAGGAGAAAAATAGGGCATGGGGGGTAAATAATCACTGGGGTGGGGAAAAATAGAGTGGGGGGGGGAATAAATGCTGTGGGGGGGGGGAATGGGGTACAGGAGGAAAATAAATACCGGGAGGGGGGTGAAAAATAGGGTAAGGGGGGGAAATAAACATTTCGGGGGGGGGGGATAGAGGAGGAAAATAAATGCTTTTGGAGGGGGGAAAATGGGTTACGGGAGGGAAATAAAGACTTTTTTTTGGAAAAATGGGGTAGGGGAGGAAAATAGACAGTTTTTGGGGGAAGGTGGGGTAGGGGAGGAGAATAAACGCTT
>NW_027663635.1:0-54393 GCF_964034855.1 Anser brachyrhynchus | reverse complement strand
GGGGGGGGGCTTAGATTAAAAGGGGGAGTGGCGCTGATTCGGTTTTTAACCCCCCCCCCCTCCCCCCCCCCTCCCCCCCCCCAGACCTGGACTCGTCCACCGAGGACCCCACGTCGCCCAAGCGCAAGCTGCGGCGCCGCTCGAGCTGCAGCTCGGAGCCCAACACCCCCAAGAGCGCCAAGTGCGAGGGCGACATCTTCACCTTCGACCGGCCCGGTGAGGCCCCCCCCTCCCTCCTTCCCCCCCCCCGCACCCCTGGGTGCCCCCCCCCCCCCCCCCCCGGCCCTGGGTGACGCCCGGCGCCCGCAGGCTCGGAGGCGGAGGACGTGCTGGGGGAGCTGGAGTACGAGAAGGTGCCCTACTCCTCGCTGCGCCGCACGCTGGACCAGCGCCGCGCCCTCGTCATGCAGCTCTTCCAGGAGCACGGCTTCTTCCCCTCGGGTCGGTGAAGGGGTCCCCAGCGCGGCCCCGGGGTCCCCAACGTGTCCCCGGGGTCCCCGCCCTGTCCCCAGCCCGGCCCCACGCGGCTCCCCCCGGGTCGGGGAGGTCGGGTCCCCCCCCGGTGGGTGCCCGGCCCCGGTCACGGCGGTGTCGCTGCCCTGTCCCCCGTGTCCCCAAGGGCTCCTGTCCCCTTGTTCCCCAGTGTCCCCTTGTCCCCCGGTGTCCCCGTGTCCCCCCCTGTCCCCGTGTCCCCCCCTGTCCCCGTGTCCCCCCCTGTCCCCACATAAATCCCCCCCTGTCCCCACATCCCCCGGTGTCGCCGCATAACCCCCCCCATGTCCCTAATCGCTCAGTGTCCCCCCGTAACCCCCCCCCCGTCCCCCAGTGTCCCCACACCCCCCTGGTGCCCCCACGTCCCCCGGTGTCCCCCCCCCGTCCCCTGATGTCCTCACCCCCCCCCCCCCCCGTGTCCCCAGGAACCCCCCTGGTGTCCCACCATCCCCTGGGGTCCCCACATCACCCAATGTCTCCTGATGCCCCCCGGGGCCCCCCCTGAAACCCCCTGTGTCCCCACACCCCCTGATATCCCCTGATGCCCCCCCAGAACCCCCCTGTACCCCCCCAGAACCCCCCCATGTCCCCACACCCCCTGATGTCCCCCTGTAACCCCATGCCCCCCAATACCCCCCCTCGTACCCCCACACCCCCCGATGTCCCCTGATGCCCCCCAGGGTCCCCTGTGACTCCACAGTGTCCCCACACCCCCTGGTGTCCCCCCATAACCCCCCTGTGCCCCCACCCCCCGACGTCCCCCCACGTCCCCAACGCCCCCAGATGTCCCCCCATAGCCCCCCCGTGTCCCCACACCCCCCCGTGTCCCCACACCCCCCACTGTCCCCCCCCACAACCCCCCTGTACCCCCACGCCCCCGACGTTCCCCCGTGTCCCCACACCCCCCCGTGTCCCCACACCCCCCCCGTGTCCCCACACCCCCCACTGCCCCCCCACAACCCCCCCATACCCCCACCCCTGTTGCCCCCCTTGTATCCCCCCACACCCCCCCGCGCCCCCCCCATATCCCCCTGCCCCCCCATATCCCCACACCCCCCCCGTGTCCCCACACCCCCCACTGTCCCTCCCCACAACCCCCCCGCACCCCCACCCCCCGTTGCCCCCCTTGTATCCCCCCATGCCCCCCCGTGCCCCCCCCATATCCCCGTGCCCCCCCATATCCCCACACCCCCCACTGTCCCCCCACCCCCCGTTGCCCCCCTTGTATCCCCCCGCGCCCCCCCATATCCCCACACCCACCCCGTGTCCCCACACCCCCCCGTGTCCCCACACCCCCCCCGTGTCCCCACACCCCCCACTGCCCCCCCACAACCCCCCCGCACCCCCACCCCCGTTGCCCCCCTTGTATCCCCCCACGCCCCCCCGTGCCCCCCCATATCCCCACACCCCCCCGTGTCCCCACACCCCCCCACTGTCCCCCCCACAACCCCCCCGCACCCCCACCCCCGTTGCCCCCCTTGTATCCCCCCACGCCCCCCCGTGCCCCCCCATATCCCCACACCCCCCCGTGTCCCCACACCCCCCACTGCCCCCCCACAACCCCCCCGTACCCCCACCCCCCGTTGCCCCCCTTGTATCCCCCCACGCCCCCCCGTGCCCCCCCATATCCCCCTGCCCCCCCATATCCCCACACCCCCCCCGTGTCCCCACACCCCCCACTGCCCCCCCACAACCCCCCCGTACCCCCACCCCCCATTGCCCCCCTTGTATCCCCCCACACCCCCCGCGCCCCCCCATATCCCCGTGCCCCCCCATATCCTCACACCCCCCCGTGTCCCCACACCCCCCACTGCCCCCCCACAACCCCCCCGTACCCCCACCCCCCATTGCCCCCCTTGTATCCCCCCACACCCCCCCGTGCCCCCCCATATCCCCGTGCCCACCTGTGCCCCCACACCCCCCCCGTGTCCCCACACCCACCCCCACTGCCCCCCACAACCCCCCCGTACCCCCACCCCCATTGCCCCCCTTGTATCCCCCCGTGCCCCCCCATATCCCCGTGCCCACCTGTGCCCCCACACCCCCCCCGTGTCCCCACACCCCCCACTGCCCCCCACAACCCCCCCGTACCCCCACCCCCATTGCCCCCCTTGTATCCCCCCGCGCCCCCCCGTGCCCCCCCATATCCCCGTGCCCCCCCATATCCCCACGCCCCCCCGCGCCCCCACGCCCCCCCCGCGCCCCCCCCCCGCCCCCTGACGCCCCCGCCCTGTCCCCGCAGCCCAGGCCACGGCCGCCTTCCAGGCGCGCTTCGCCGACATCTTCCCCACCAAGGTGTGCCTGCAGCTCAAGATCCGCGAGGTGCGCCAGAAGATCATGCAGGCGGCCACGCCCCCCGAGCAGGCCCCGCCCCCGGAGCCGCCCGACGCCCCGCCCCCCGAGCCCGCCGCTGACCCCGCCCCCGCCGAAGCCCCGCCCTCCCCGCCCGCCGGGGGAGGGGGCGTCGCGCGCTGAGCTCCGACCATTCCGGGCCCCGCCCCTCCTTCCCACCCTCACCTCCGGTCTCCATGGCGACGGGGGAGGGGGCGGGGCCGGGCGCTGTACACGTGACCGAGTTCTTTTAATAACGGTAAATATTTTGAGACTCGACGCCCTTCGCGCCTCTGTCGCCCGCGGGGGGGGGCGGCCAATGGGGGGGGAGGGGAGAGGGTGGGGCTGGGCGGCTATTGGCTGCGAGGAGAGGGGGGCGGGGATAAGGCCGGGGAAGGCCACGCCTCCCTTAAAGGGGCCGCTGGGGTTTGTCGGGGGGTTAAAGGGGGGACGTGGGCACGTGGAGGGGGTAAACGGGGACCGGGGGGGTAACTGGGACCGGGGGGACACCGGGGGCACCGCGGGGACCTTGTGGAGCCGCCCCGGGGCCCCGCGGGGCCGCCTCGTGCTCCGCAGTCGCCTCCGTCCGCGGTCACCGATCGCCCGCCGCCTCCCGCAGCAGCTGCGGGCGACAACATGGCCGCCGTGCCTCAGGGAGCGGCAGTACCCCCGTTAGGCCCCGCCCAGAAGGCGGCTCGGCCAATGGGGGCGCGACGCCTCGGCGGAGCGGCCAATCGCAGCGGGGCTTTGCGCGCGGCCCCCAGGGGCTCTGCACACGGACCCGAGGGGCTCCTCACAGGGACCCCCCGCGCTCTGCACACGGCCCTCAAGGACCCCTGCACCCGGCCTTGGCGGCTTCTGGAACCTTCCTTCGGGCCCGGCGCTGCACCCGAGCCCCAAAATCCCCCGATTTGCCCCCAAACTGTCCGTGAGCACCCGGCCGTGAGAAGCCGCGAGGGCGAGGCCGCGAAGCAGCCGCTCTGCGGCCGCCCCGCCTTCCAGCCAATCACAGCGCGCCTTCCACCCGCCGCCCCCGCCGCGGAGCCAATGGCGGGCCGCCTTTCATCCTGCGCGCGAGGCGCGGCCAATAGGAAGCGGCGAGCCTCGCTGCCGCCCTTTTAGGGCTCGGGCAGGCGCGGGAGGGGCGGAGCCACGTGGAGGGGGCGGGGGCGGAGCCACCTCGCTCCCGGCGTGCACCGCGCGCGCGGGGAAACGAAACCGAAACCGAAACCCTGGGGCCGGGGCCGGGACCGGGGCTGGGGCCGGAGGCGGAGCCGGGACTGGGACCGGGACCGGGACCGCCATGGCCGCACCGCCGCCGGTCCCGCTGCTGCTGGCGGCGCCGGGGGGGCCGCGGGGGGGCCCGAGGCTCTTCCCCCAGGCCCTGGGCGCCCTGCGGGGGGCGCCGGCCCCCGTCCACGTCGTGGCCGCCTTCGGGCCGAGGGGCAGCGGGAAATCCTTCCTGCTGGACCAGCTGGCGGGGCCGGGCGACGGTAACCACCCCAAATCCCCCCCCCCCCAAAAATTTCTGACCCCCCCCCCCGCTTTTTCTGACCCCCTCCCCGCTTTTTCTGACCCCCTCCCCAATTTTTCTGACCCCCCCCCCAAATTTCTGACCCCCCCCCCCGCATTTTCCGACCCCCCCCCGCATTTTCTGACCCCCTCCCCGCATTTTCTGACCCCCTCCCCAATTTTTCTGACCCCCCCCCCAAATTCTGACCCCCCCCCCCGCATTTTCTGACCCCCCCCCCGCATTTTCTGACCCCCCCCCCGCATTTTCTGACCCCCCCCCCGCATTTTCTGACCCCCCCCCCGCATTTTCTGACTCCCCCCCCCCCCAGCATTCCCCAGCAGCCCCGGGCTGTGGCTGCGCTGCTGCCCGCACCCGACGCAGCCGGGCCACGCGCTGGTGCTGCTGGACGCCGGCGGCTTCCCCGTGCCGGGGGACGAGGATGACGATGTGGAGGTGCCGGAGGAAGGGCGGGGGGGGTTGGGGGGGGGCTCGTGGAGCCACCCAGTGACCCCCCGGTGCCCGCAGGACCCCTGGTTCCCGCAGCTCCTGGTGCTGCAGCTGCTGCTCGCCAGCGTCTTCGTCTACAGCAGCGGGGCCGCGGCCGAGCCGCAGGAGGAGCTCGAGCGCCTGACGTATCCTTCCCCTCCGCCTCCCTCTTGCCCTTTTCTGCCTCTTTTCGCCCCGTTTTCTTTCCTTCACACCCCGCAGCTACGTCCAGGCGCTGCCGCGCCGCCTGCGGCTGTTGGAAGAGGAGGACGACGAGGAGGACGAAGGCGCGCTGCTGCGCGCCGTGCTGCCGCCCTTCGTCTGGAGCCTGTGCGGCGCCGCCGTGCCGCCCGAGGACGAGGCCGTGCTGGAGGCTGAAGGCCACGAGCTGCAGGCGGCGCTGGGAGCCCCCCCAGGTGTGCGGCCGCCCCGGTGCTCCCGCGGGGCTGCCGGTGCCGCTCGCAGTGACCGTGGCCGTCCCCGCAGGCCTGGAGGCGCCGGTGACGCGCCGCGTCCTCGCGCTGTTCCCCGAGCACAAGCTGTTCCGCCTGGAGGCCGGCGGCGCCGGCGGCCTGCCGAAGCTCTGCGCCCACCTCCTCAGCAGCGGCCCCAAGACAGGGCTGAGCGGGGAGCGCGTCGGCGGCGCCTGTGAGTGGAGGGGGGAATTTGGGGAGGGGGCGCGCTGTGGGGCACCCACCCCCCCGAGTGTTTTGTGTCCCCCCTCCCCAGACCTGGCGGCGTTGGCGGAGCGGGCGGCGGAGGCGCTGCACGGGGCCGAGCCGCTGCGGGTGGCGCAGCTGTGCCGGGAGGCGGAGGTGGAGGCGCTGCAGGTACCGGGGTGGGGGGGACGTGGGGGGGATACGGGGGGAAGGGGAGCGGCCCCCGGCTCAGCACCGCGCTGTGCCTGCAGCAGGATGAGGCCGAGGACGTCGCCAGGCTGTGGCGCGGGGAAGAGGTCGCACAACCGGATGCTGCTGACGCGTGGTGGAGCGGGGCCGACACCAAATGGGGCGACAACGGTGACGCCGTCACGCAGCAGGAGCTCGCCGACGCAAGGCACGGTGACGCCGCGTCACAACGGGACGCCAACGGGCGGCACGGTGACACCGTGACGGAAGAGGACATCGCCAGCGCGTGGTATGGTGACGCCGCCACTCCACGGGACGTCAACGCGTGGCACGGTGACGCGGTCAAGGAAGAGGACGAGGTTGAAATCTGGTGCGGTGGCGCCGTCACCCAACGGGACGTCAACCAGAGCAACGGTGACACCGTCCCCGAAGAGGATATGGCTGACATCTGGTGCGGTGACGCCGCCACCCAACGGGACGTCAACCAGAGCAACGGTGACACCGTCCCCGAAGAGGATATGGCTGACATCTGGTGTGGTGACGCCGCCACCCAACGGGACGTCAACACGTGGCATGGTGACGCCGCCCACCCACACGACGCCGTCGCCTGGCTCGATGGCGCCAGCCCCTGGCAGGACGACGCCGGCCCGGCAGCAGGGGACATGCCGGAGGCGGTGCCGCAGCCCCAGGGGGGCCCGATGGGAGCCCCCCTCTGCCTGGTGCGGAACGAGGCCGGGGGGCGGCTGGTGCTGAGCCGCCGGGCGCTGGAGGTGCTGCACGGCATCGGGCAGCCCGTGGTGGTGGTGGCCATCGCGGGGCCCTACCGCACCGGCAAGTCCTTCCTCATGAACCGGCTGGCGCAGCGGCGCACCGGTGAGATAACGGGGTTCATGAGGAGGTTAATGGGGCTAATGAGGAGGTTAATGACGTTAACGGCCTCACGCCCCCTCCTGGCCCCGCAGGCTTTCCCCTGGGCCACACGGTGCAGGCGCAGACCAAGGGGATCTGGATGTGGTGCCTGCCACACCCACACCAGGCCGACACCACCCTGGTGCTGCTGGACACCGAGGGGCTGGGGGACCCCAGCAAGGTGGGTGCGGGGCCGGGGGGTCACGGGACCCCCAGATCTGGCCCTGACGACTCCACCCGGGCACAGGGCGACAGCCGCAACGACGCCTGGATCTTCACGCTGGCGCTGCTGCTCTCCAGCACCCTGGTGTACAACAGCCTCGGCACCATCGACCAGCAGGCGCTGGAGAACCTCGGGTACCGGGGGGTCGGGGCGGGCGTGGCAGTGTCGGTGGTGCTGTGGTGGCATCATGGTGATGGTGCCGCCGCTCCCCGCAGGGTGGTGACGGCGCTGACGGAGCGGGTGCGGGTGCGGGCAGGGGACAGCAGGGACGCGACGGCCGCCGACTTCGTGCGCTTCTTCCCCGGCTTTGTCTGGGCCGTGCGGGATTTCGTGCTGGAGCTGTCGCAGGACGGGCAGCGCATCACCGCGGACGAGTACCTGGAGCACGCGCTGCGCCTGCAGCCCGGTACGGCGGCGGCACCGCGGCGTTGCAGCGGGGTGACGCCATAGGGCCGCATCCTGACGGCCTCCTCGCGCCGCAGGGAGCAGCCGCGTGGTGCAGGAGCAGAATGAGCTGCGGCGCTGCCTGCGCGACTTCTTCCCCGAGCGCAAGTGCTTCGTGATGCTGCCGCCAGCCGAGCCTCAGGCAATGAAGGAGCTGGAGGAGCTCGACGAGGGGCAGCTGCGCCCCGGCTTCCTGCGGCAGGCCGACGCCTTCTGCTGGCACATCTGGGACAAGGCCCCGGTGAAGGCGCTGCCGGGGCGGCAGGCGGTGACGGGCAGCAGTGAGCGGCGGCGGTGCGGGGACGGGCGGCCCCGTTCGGGTGCCATAGGGGGGTGACACCGCCATTGCCTCCTGGCAGTGCTGGCGAGCCTGGCAGAGAAGTACGTGGCGGCCATCGCCAGCAGCGGGGTGCTGTGCCTGGAGAGCGCGGTGACGGCGCTGGCGGCGGCCGAGAACACGGCGGCAGTGGCGGCGGCGGTGGCTGAGTACCAGCAGGGCATGGAGCGGGAGCTGAAGCTGCCCACGGCCTCGCAGGAAGCGCTGGGGGACGTGCACCGGCGCTGCGAACGCCGCGCCCTCGCCCTCTTCATGGCGCGCGCCTTTGCTGACAAGGAGCAACGCTACCAGGGCCAGCTGATGGTGGGTCCCGGCATGGCGCGGTGCGGCAAAGCGCGCGGCGTCCTCCTGCCTGCTGAGCCGTGCATCGCCCCGGCAGCACGAGCTGGAGGAGGCCAAGGAGGAGTTCTGCCGGCGCAACGAGGCGGCCTCGGCGGAGCGGTGCCGCGCGGTGCTGCGGGAGCTGTGGCAGGACGTGGAGCAGCGCCTGGACCGCGGGGAGTACGCCGTGCCGGGGGGCTCGCGCCGCTTCCAGGAGCACCTGGGGGAGCTGATGGAGGAGTACCACCTGCGGCCCGGCAAGGGGGTGAAGGTGAGCGCGGTTCCGGTGCCATATGCGCGGTGCCCGTGCTGGTGGCGCTAGCACCCTGACGGCTGCGCCCACCAGGCGGCGGCGGTGCTGGAGGAGTTCCTGCGGGAGCACGAGGCGCTGGCGCGGGCGCTGTGCGCGGCCGACCAGCAGCTGTCGGAGCGCGAGAGGGAGCGGGTGGCCAGCGAGGCGGTGGCGGCAGCGGCCGTGGCAGCGGCAAAGGAGGCTGCGGAGGCGGCCAAGGCACGGCTGGAGGAGCAGCGGCGTAGCTTCGAGAAGCACAAGCAGGATCTGGAGGAGCGGATGCAGCACAAGCTGCAGGCGATGCTGGAGGAACAGGAGCGCGTCCTCACCCACAAGCAGAAGGTAGAGGCGGGGGCACTGTGGTGGCGGCGGTGCTGGGGGCCACGGTGACGGAGCTGACCCCGCTTCGTTTGCTGCAGGAGCGGGAGGCGCTGCTGAAGGAAGGCTTCAGGGAAGAAAATGAGAAGCTGAAGGAGCAGATCAAGAAGCTGGAGAAGGACAAGAAGGAGATGCAGAAGCAGTTGAGGATCCAAACTGTGGCGAATGTCATCAGCGGTGCGGTCAGCCTGTGGAACGTGGGGCGGGGCGTGGTGCCAGTGGCCCTGCGACTGCTGCGCCTGGTGTGATCTTGGCATAACCCCAATAAACTCCTCTGTGGTATCACCAGCTTCGGGTTTCCTTTGGAAGCTAGGGAATGCAGGATGGGGCCGAGCAGCTGCCGCCCTCCTTGCTGAGTCAGCTGGGGGCAGGACGGAGTTGGGGGGGGGGTGTCCACCGACTTTTTTCTACCCATGCGTCCGCTTTCGGTTTCGTTTCCCCACTTGGAGCAGCAAAGCAGGAGCCGCTGTGCCTGGTGCAGAACGGGGCCGACGGGGTGCTGAGCCCCAACCCCGCGGCGCTGGAGGTGCTGCGCGCCATCGGGCAGCCCGTGGTGGTGGTGGCCATCGCGGGGCCCTACCGCACCGGCAAGTCCTTCCTCATGAACCGGCCGGCGCAGCGGCGCACCGGTGAGATAACCGGGTTCATGAGGAGGTTAATGGGGCTAATGAGGAGGTTGACATTAACGGCCTCCCGGCCCTGCAGACTATGCCCTGGGCTCCATCGTGCACGCACTGACCAAGGGGATCTG
This sequence comes from Anser brachyrhynchus, assembly GCF_964034855.1. Lineage (NCBI taxonomy): Eukaryota > Metazoa > Chordata > Aves > Anseriformes > Anatidae > Anser > Anser brachyrhynchus. The sequence continues at coordinate 45,068 of NW_027663635.1, read as the reverse complement.
GATGTGGTGCCTGCCACACCCTCACTGGGCTGACACCGCCGTGGTGCTGCTGGACACCGAGGGGCTGTGATGGACCCCAGCAGGGTGGGTACGGGGCTGCGTGGGGTCGCAGGACTCCTGGATTCAGCCCTGACGACTCCCACCCGGGGCACTGGGCAACAGCCGCAACGACGCCTGGATCTTCACGCTGGCGCTGCTGCTCTCCAGCACCCTGGTGTACAACAGCCTCGGCACCATCGACCAGCAGGCGCTGCAGCACCTCGGGTACCAGGGGGTCAGGGCGGGCACAGTGGTGTTGGTGCTGTCACGGTGGCGTCGCGGTGATGGTGCTGCCGCTCCCCGCAGGGTGGTGACGGCGCTGACGGAGCGCGTGCAGGTGCGGGCAGGGGACAGCAGGGACGTGGCAGCGGCCGAATTCGTGCGCTTCTTCCCCGGCTTCGTCTGGGCCGTGCGGGATTTCGTGCTGGAGCTGTCGCAGGACGGGCGGCGCATCACTGCGGACGAGTACCTGGAGCACGCGCTGTGCCTGCAGCCGGGTATGGCGGCGGCACCGCGGCGTTGCGGCGGGGTGATGCCATAGGGCCGCATCCTGACGGCCTCCTCGCGCCGCAGGGAGCAGCCGCGTGGTGCAGGAGCAGAATGAGCTGCGGCGCTGCCTGCGCGACTTCTTCCCCGAGCGCAAGTGCTTTGTGCTACCACCGCCGGCCGAGGTTGAGGCGATGACGCGGCTGGAGGAGCTCGACGAGGGGCAGCTGCGCCCCGGCTTCCTGCGGCAGGCCGACGCCTTCTGCCGGCACATCTGGGACAAGGCCCCGGTGAAGGCGCTGCCGGGGCGGCAGGCGGTGACGGGCAGCAGTGAGTGGCGGCGGTGCGGGGACGGGCGGCCCCGTTCAGGTGCCGTAGGGGGGTGACACCGCCATTGCCTCCTGGCAGTGCTGGCGAGCCTGGCGGAGAAGTACGTGGCGGCCATCGCCAGCAGCGGGGTGCTGTGCCTGGAGAGCACGGTGACGGCGCTGAGCCCACTTCGTGTGCCGCAGGAGCAGGAGGCGCTGCTGAAGGAAGGCTCCAAGGAAGAGGCTGAGGCGCTGCGGGAGCAGATCAAGAAGCTGGAGAAGGAGAAGGAGGAGATCAAGAAGGGGTCGTGGATCCAAAGGGCGCTGGATGGGCTCGGCTCCGTCGCCGACCCCTTCCTGCCGGGCCTGTTGTCTGTCGCGTTGGTCGCGGTGTCGGGGGCCCTGCGGCTGATACGGCGCCTGCTGTGACCGCGGTGCAACCCCAATAAATTCCTCCATTCTGCGTCCAGTTTTGCGTTTCCCGGAAAACGAGGGAATGCGGGAAAGGGCCGGGGAGCTGCCGCCCTCCCTGATGAGTCAGCCGGGGGCAGGACGGGGGGGGGCTGCTGACCTTTATTACCCGTGCTGCTGCTTTTGGTTTCATTTCCGTCCGTGCTCGGAGCAGCAATGCAGGAGCCGCTGTGCCTGGTGCAGAACGGGGCCGACGGGGTGCTGAGCGCCAACCCCGCGGCGCTGGAGGTGCTGCGCGGCATCGGGCAGCCCGTGGTGGTGGTGGCCATCGCGGGGCCCTACCGCACCGGCAAGTCCTTCCTCATGAACCGGCTGGCGCAGCGGCGCACCGGTGAGATAACGCGGGATTAACAATTACCGGGGTTAACAAGGGGGTTAACGGGGGATTTACAGGGTTAACGAGGGGGTTAACGGAGGATTAACGGGGCTGGAGGGTCCCGCTCGCCCTCACACCCCCTCCTGGCTCCACAGGATTTCCCCTGGGCCCCACGGTGCAGCCACAGACCAAGGGGATCTGGATGTGGTGCCTGCCACACCCGTACCGGCCCGACACCACCCTGGTGCTGCTGGACACCGAGGGGCTGGGGGACCCCTACAAGGTGGGTGCGGGGCCGGGGGGGTCGTGGGAACCCCGGATCCGGCCCTGACGACCCCCCCCCGGGCACAGGGTGACAGCTGCAACGACGCCTGGATCTTCACGCTGGCGCTGCTGCTCTCCAGCACCCTGGTGTTCAACAGCGTCGGCACCATCGACCATCAGGCGCTGCAGCACCTCGGGTACCGGGGGGTCGGGGCGGGCACAGTGGTGTTGGTGCTGTCACGGTGGCATCGTGGTGATGGTGCCGCCGCTCCCCGCAGGGTGGTGACGGCGCTAACGGAGCGCGTGCAGGTGGGCGCAGAGGATGACAGTGACACGGCGGCGGCCAACTTTGTGCGCTTCTTCCCCGGCTTTATCTGGGCCATGCGGGATTTCATGCTGGAGCTTTCGCTGGATGGGCAGAGCATCACCGCGGACGAGTACCTGGAGCACGCGCTGCGCCTGCAGCCCGGTACGGCGGCGGCACCGCAGTGTTGGGGCACGGTGACGCCATAGGGCCGCATCCTGACGGCCTCCTCGCGCCGCAGGGAGCAGCCGCGTGGTGCAGGAGCAGAATGAGCTGCGGCACTGCCTGCGCGACTTCTTCCCCGAGCGCAAGTGCTTCGTGTTGCCGCGGCCGGCCGAGGCCGAGGCAATGACGCGGCTGGAGGAGCTCGACGAGGGGCAGCTGCGCCCCGGCTTCCTGCGGCAGGCCGACGCCTTCTGCCGGCACATCTGGGACAAGGCCCCGGTGAAGGCGCTGCCGGGGCGGCAGGCGGTGACGGGCAGCAGTGAGTGGCGGCGGTGCGGGGATGGGCGGCCCCGTTCGGGTGCCATAGGGGGGTGACACCGCCATTGCCTCCTGGCAGTGCTGGCGAGCCTGGCGGAGAAGTACGTGGCGGCCATCGCCAGCAGCGGGGTGCTGTGCCTGGAGAGCACGGTGACGGCGCTGGCGGCGGCCGAGAACACGGCGGCGGTGGCGGCGGCGGTGGCTGAGTATCAGCAGGGCATGGAGCGGGAGCTGAAGCTGCCCACGGCCTCGCAGGAAGCGCTGGGGGACGTGCACCAGCGCTGCGAGCATCGCGCCCTCGCCCTCTTCATGGAGCGTGCCTTCACACACAACATTCACCAGTACCAGGAACAGCTGAAGGTGGGTCATAGCAGGGTGCGGTGCGGTGCGCGGCATCCTCCTGCGCACTGAGCCACGCGTCACCCCGGCAGCACAAGCTGGAGGTGGCCAAGGAGGAGTTCTGCCAGCGCAACGAGGCGGCCTCGGCGGAGCGGTGCCGCACGGTGCTGCGGGAGCTGTGGCAGGACGTGGAGCAGTGCCTGGACCGCGGGGAGTACGCCGTGCCGGGGGGCTCGCGCCGCTTCCAGGAGCGCCTGCGGGAGCTGATGGAGGAGTACCACCTGCGGCCCGGCAAGGGGGTGAAGGTGAGCGCGGTTCCGGTGCCATATGCGCGGTGCCCGTGCTGGTGGCGCTAGCACCCTGACGGCTGCGCCCACCAGGCGGCGGCGGTGCTGGAGGTGTTCCTGCGGGTCCGCGAGGTGCTGGCGCGGGCGCTGTGCGCGGCCGACCAGCAGCTGTCAGAGTGCGAGAGGGAGCGGGTGGCCAGCGAGGCCGTGGCGGCGGCTGCCGTGGCAGCGGCAAAGGAGGCTGAGGAGGCGGCCGAGGCACGGCTGGAGGAGCAGCAGCGTAGCTTCGAGAAGCACAAGCAGGATCTGGAGGAGCGGATGCAGCGCGAGCAGCAGGCGATGCTAGAAGAGCAGCAGCGCATCATCGCCCACAAGCAGAAGGTAGAGGCGGGGGCACTGTGGTGGCAGCGGTGCTGGGGGCCACTGAGGTGGTGCTGAGCCCCCTCCGTGTGCCACAGGAGCAGGAGGCGCTGCTGAAGGAAGGCTTCAAGGAAGAGGCTGAGAAGCTGAAGGAGCAGATCAAGAAGCTGGAGAAGGAGAAGGAGGGGATCGTGCAGGGATCGTGGATCCAAAACCCGCTGCATCTTTTCAGCACTGTCATCGGCCTCTGGGGCCTGTGGCGGGCCGTGGTGCCAGTGGTCCTGCGGCTGCTGCGCCTGGTGTGACCTTGGTGCAACCCCAATAAATTTCTCTGTGGTGCCACCAGCTTCGGGTTTCCTGGAAAGTGAGGGAATGCGGGAAAGGGCCGAGGAGCTGCTGCCCTCCCTGCTGAGTCAGCCTGGGGCAGGATGGGTGGGCGGGGTGGCGGGACGAGGGGCAACTTCTTTCTGCCCATACGGCCGCTTTTGGTTTCATTTGTGCGCTCGGAGGCGCCATGAAGGAGCCGCTGTGCCTGGTGCAGAACGGGGCCGACGGGGTGCTGAGCCCCAACCCCGCGGCGCTGGAGGTGCTGCGCGCCATCGGGCAGCCCGTGGTGGTGGTGGCCATCGCGGGGCCCTACCGCACCAGCAAGTCCTTCCTCATGAACCGGCTGGAGCAGCGGAGCACCAGTGAGATAACCGGGTTCATGAGGAGGGTAATGGGGCTAATGAGGAGGTTGACATTAACGGCCTCCCGGCCCTTCAGACTATGCCCTGGGCTCCATCGTGCATGCACTGACCAAGGGGATCTGGATGTGGTGCCTGCCACACCCGTACCGGCCCAACACCACCCTGGTGCTGCTGGACACCGAGGGGCTGGAGGACCCCAACAAGGTGGGTGCGGGGCGGGGGGGGTCATGGGACCCTCGGATCCGGCCCTGACGACTCCCCCCGGCTGCAGGGCGACAGCCGCAACGACGCCTGGATCTTCACGCTGGCGCTGCTGCTCTCCAGCACCCTGGTGTTCAACAGCCTCGGCACCATCGACCATCAGGCGCTGCAGCACCTCGGGTACCGGGGGGTCGGGGCGGGCACAGTGGTGTTGGTGCTGTCACGGTGGCATCGCGGTGATGGTGCCGCCGCTCCCCGCAGGGTGGTGACGGCGCTGACGGAGCGCGTGCGGGTGTGGGCGGGGGATAGCAGGGACGCGGCGCCGGCCGACTTCGTGCGCTTCTTCCCCAGCTTTGTCTGGGCCGTGCGGGATTTCATGCTGGAGCTGTCGCAGGACGGGCGGCGCATCACCGCGGACGTGTACCTGGAGCACGCGCTGCGCCTGCAGCCCGGTACGGCGGCGGCACCGCGGTGTTGCATCAGGGTGAGACATGGCAAGAGATATAGGGAGCGGGTGGCCAGCGAGGCGGTGGCGGCAGTGGCGGTGGCAGCGGTGGTTGAGGCCGCGAAGGCCTTTGATGCGTGGCACGAGGAGCAGTGGCGCAGCTTCGAGGAGCACCAGCGGCAGCTGGAGGAGCGGCTGTGGCGCGAGCAGCGGGCGGTGCTGGAGCTGGCGGGACTCATGGAGAGCGCTTTAAACTAGGTAAGAAGGGGGACGGGGCTCAAACAAGGCTTGTTGGAGCTGTGCCGGGGGAAACAATGGCTAGGCCGGGGAAGAAGGCGATGGCCCAGCTGAAGTGCATCTACACTAATGCACGCAGCATGGGTAACAAACAGGAGGAGCTGGAAGCCATCGTGCAGCAGGCAGGCTACGACTTGGTTGCCATCACGGAGACGTGGTGGGACCGCTCCCACGACTGGAGTGCTGCAATGCCTGGCTATCGGCTCTTCAGGAGGGACAGGCAGCACAGAGGGGGTGGTGGCGTGGCTCTCTACATCAGAGAATCTTTTGATGTTGTGGAACTCCAGGCTGGGAATGATAAGGTTGAATCCCTGTGGGTTAGGATCCGCGGGAAGGCCGGCAAGGCTAGCATCCTGGTCGGGGTCTGTTATAGACCGCCAAACCAGGATGAGGAGACGGATGAGGAGTTTTATAGGCAACTGACAGAAGTTGCAAAATCGTCGGCGCTTGTCCTCGTGGGGGACTTCAACTTCCCGGACATATCCTGGAAACACAACACGGCACAGAGAAAGCAGTCTCGGAGGTTTCTGGAGAGCGTGGGAGATAGCTTCCTGACGCAGCTGGTCAGTGAACCTACCAGGGGTGGTGCCCCGCTAGACCTTCTCTTCACAAACAGAGAAGGACTGGTGGGAGATGTGGTGGTCGGAAACTGTCTGGGGCAGAGTGACCACGAAATGGTAGAGTTCTCTATTCTTGGCGAGGCCAGGAAGGGGACCAGTAAAACTGCTGTATTGGGCTTCCGGAGGGCTGACTTTGAGCTGCTCAGGACGCTGGTTGGCCGAGTCCCTTGGGAGGAGGTTCTGAAGGGCAGAGGAGTCCAGGAAGGCTGGGCGCTCCTCAAGAAGGAAATCATGATGGCACAGGAGCGGTCCGTCCCCACGTGCCCAAAGACGAGCCGGCGTGGAAGAAGACCGGCCTGGCTCAACAGAGAGTTGCGGCTTGTGCTTAGCAGAAAAAAGAGGGTTTATAATCTTTGGAAAAAAGGGCGGGCCACTGAGGAGGACTACAAGGATGTAGCGAGGCTGTGCAGGGAGAAAATTAGAAAGGCCAAAGCTCATCTGGAGCTCAACCTGGCTACTGCCGTTAAAGACAACAAAAAATCCTTTTACAAATATATCAACGCGAAACGGAGGACTAAGGAGAATCTCCATCCTTTACTGGATGCGAGGGGAAACCTAGTTACTAAGGATGAGGAAAAGGCTGAGGTGCTTAATGCCGCCTTTGCCTCAGTCTTTAGCGGCAATACCGGTTGTTCTCTGGATACCCAGTGCCTTGAGCTGGTGGAAGGGGATGGGGAGCAGGATGTGGCCTTCGCTATCCATGAGGAAATGGTTGGCGACCTGCTACGGAGCTTGGATGTGCGCAAGTCGATGGGGCCGGATGGGATGCACCCGAGGGTACTGAAAGAACTGGTGGAGGAGCTGGCCGAGCCGCTTACCATCATTTATCGGCAGTCCTGGCTATCGGGGGAGGTCCCAGTTGACTGGCGGCTAGCCAATGTGACGCCCATCTATAAGAAGGGCCGCAGGGCAGACCCGGGGAACTATAGGCCTGTCAGTTTGACCTCAGTGCCGGGGAAGCTCATGGAGCAGATTATCTTGAGGGTCATCACGCGGCACTTGCAGGGCAAGCAGGCGATCAGGCCCAGTCAGCATGGGTTTATGAAAGGCAGGTCCTGCTTGACGAACCTGATCTCCTTCTATGACCAAGTGACGCGCTTGGTGGATGAGGGAAAGGCTGTGGATGTGGTTTACCTTGACCTCAGTAAGGCTTTTGACACCGTTCCCCACAACATTCTCCTCAAGAAACTGGCTGCTCGGGGCTTGGACTGGCGTACGCTTCGCTGGGTTAGAAACTGGCTGGATGGCCGGGCCCAGAGAGTTGTGGTGAATGGAGTCAAATCTGGTTGGAGGCCGGTCACTAGTGGTGTCCCCCAGGGCTCGGTACTGGGGCCGGTCCTCTTTAATATCTTTATCGATGATCTGGATGAGGGCGTCCAGTGCACCCTCAGTAAGTTTGCAGACGACACCAAGTTAGGTGCGTGTGTCGATCTGCTCGAGGGTAGGAAGGCTCTGCAGGAGGATCTGGATAGGCTGGAGCGATGGACTGAGGTCAACTGTATGAAGTTCAACAAGGCCAAGTGCCGGGTCCTGCACCTGGGCTGCAACAACCCCAAGCAGAGCTACAGGCTGGGAGATGAGTGGCTGGAAAGCTGCCTGGCCGAGAAGGACCTGGGAGTATTGGCTGATAGTCGGCTGAATATGAGCCAGCAGTGTGCTCAGGTGGCCAAGAAGGCCAACAGCATCCTGGCTTGCATAAGAAGCAGTGTGGCCAGCAGGTCTAGGGAAGTGATTGTGCCCCTGTACTCGGCTCTGGTGAGGCCGCACCTTGAGTACTGTGTTCAGTTTTGGGCCCCTCGCTACAGGAAGGACATGGACGTGCTCGAGCGAGTCCAGAGAAGGGCGACCAAGCTGGTGAGAGGTCTGGAGAACAAGTCTTACGAGGAGCGGCTGAGGGAGCTGGGGTTGTTCAGCCTGGAGAAGAGGAGGCTCAGGGGCGACCTTATCACTCTCTACAGGTACCTTAAAGGAGGCTGTAGAGAGGTGGGGGTTGGTCTGTTCTCCTACGTGCCTGGTGACAGGACGAGGGGGAATGGGCGAAAGTTGCGACAGGGGAGTTTTAGGTTGGATGTTAGGAAGAACTTCTTTACCGAAAGGGTTATTAAGCATTGGAACGGGCTGCCCAGGGAGGTGGTGGAGTCACCATCCCTGGAGGTCTTTAAAAGACGTTTAGATGTAGAGCTTAGTGATCTGGTTTAGTGGAGTACTTAGTGTTAGGTCGGAGGTTGGACTCGATGATCTTGAGGTCTCTTCCAACCTAGAAATCTGTGATACTGTGATACTGTGAGCAGGAGCGCGTCATCGAGCACATGCTGCAGGCAGGCAATGGGGGCACCGTGGTGGTGGCGGTGCTGGGGGCTGTTGCAGTGGTGCTGAGCCCCCTCCGTGTGCCACAGGAGCAGCGGGCGCTGCTGCAAGAAGGCTTCAAGCAAGAGGCTGAGAAGCTGTGGAAGCAGATCAAGAAGCTGCAGGAGGAGAAGGAGGAGATGAAGAAGCCGTCGTGGTGCAGAAGGGCGCTGGACGGGCTCGGCATCGTCGCCGACATCTTCCTGCTGGGCCTGGAGCGGGTTGCAGTGTCGGGGGCCCTGATGCTGATACAGCGCGTGTTGTGACCGCGGTGCAACCCCAATAAATTCCTCCATTCTGCGTCCAGTTTTGCGTTTCCCGGAAAACGAGGGAATGTGGGAAAGGGCCGGGGAGCTGCCGCCCTCCCTGATGAGTCAGCCGGGGGCAGGACGAGGTGGGGCTGCTGACCTTTATTACCCGTGCTGCTGCTTTTGGTTTCATTTCCGTCTGTGCTCGGAGCAGCAATGCAGGAGCCGCTGTGCCTGGTGCAGAACGGGGCCGACGGGGTGCTGAGCCCCAACCCCGCAGCGCTGGAGGTGCTGCGCGGCATCGGGCAGCCCGTGGTGGTGGTGGCCATCGCGGGGCCCTACCGCACCGGCAAGTCCTTCCTCATGAACCGGCTGGCGCAGCGGCGCACCGGTGAGATAACAGGAGATTTAACGGGGTTAACGGGGGATTTACAGGGTTAACGAGGGGGTTAACGGAGGATTAACGGGGCTGGAGGGTCCCGCTCGCCCTCACGCCACCTCCTGGCCCCACAGGATTTCCCCTGGGCCACACGGTGCAGCCACAGACCAAGGGGATCTGGATGTGGTGCCTGCCACACCCGTACCGGCCCGACACCACCCTGGTGCTGCTGGACACCGAGGGGCTGGGGGACCCCTACAAGGTGGGTGCGGGGCCAGGGGGGGTCACGGGACCCTCGGATCCGGCCCTGATGACCCCCTCCCCCCCGGGCGCAGGGCGATAGCTGCAACGACGCCTGGATCTTCACGCTGGCGCTGCTGCTCTCCAGCACCCTGGTGTTCAACAGCCTCGGCACCATCGACCATCAGGCGCTGCAGCACCTCGGGTACCGGGGGGTCGGGGAGGGCACAGTGGTGTTGGTGCTGTCACGGTGGCATCGCGGTGATGGTGCCGCCGCTCCCCGCAGGGTGGTGACGGCGCTGACGGAGCGCGTGCAGGTGCGGGCGGGGGACAGCAGGGACGCGGCGGCCGCTGACTTCGTGCGCTTCTTCCCCGGCTTCGTCTGGGCCGTGCGGGATTTCGTGCTGGAGCTGTCGCAGGACGGGCAGCGCATCACCGCGGACGAGTACCTGGAGCACGCGCTGCGCCTGCAGCCCGGTACGGCGGCGGCACCGCGGCGTTGGGGCACGGTGACGCCATAGGGCCGCATCCTGACGGCCTCCTCGCGCCGCAGGGAGCAGCCGCGTGGTGCAGGAGCAGAATGAGCTGCGGCGCTGCCTGCGCGACTTCTTCCCCGAACGCAAGTGCTTTGTGATGCTGCCGCCAGCTGAGGCCGAGGCGATGACGCGGCTGGAGGAGCTCGACGAGGGGCAGCTGCGCCCCGGCTTCCTGCGGCAGGCCGACGCCTTCTGCCGGCACATCTGGGACAAGGCCCCGGTGAAGGCACTGTCAGGGCAGCCACCGGTGACGGGCTGCAGTGAGTGGCAGCGGTGCGGGGACGGGCGGCCCCCTTTGGGTGCCATAGGGGGGTGACACCGCCATTGCCTCCTGGCAGTGCTGGCGAGCCTGGCGGAGAAGTACGTGGCGGCCATCGCCAGCAGCGGGGTGCTGTGCCTGGAGAGCACGGTGACGGCGTTGGCGGCGGCCGAGAACACGGCGGCGGTGGCGGCGGCGGTGGCTGAGTACAAGCAGGGCATGGAGCGGGAGCTGAAGCTGCCCACGGCCTCGCAGGAAGCGCTGGGGGACGTGCACCAGCGCTGCGAGCATCGCGCCCTCGCCCTCTTCATGGAGCGTGCCTTCACACACAACATTCACCAGTACCAGGAACAGCTGATGGTGGGTCATAGCAGGGCGCAGTGCGGCAAAGCGCGCGGCGTCCTCCTGCCTGCTGAGCCGTGCATCGCCCCGGCAGCACGAGCTGGAGGCGGCCAAGGAGGAGTTCTGCCAGCGCAACGAGGCGGCCTCGGCGGAGCGGTGCCGCGCGGTGCTGCAGGAGCTGTGGCAGGACGTGGAGCAGCGCCTGGACCGCGGGGAGTACGCCGTGCTGGGGGGCTCGCGCCGCTTCCAGGAGCGCCTGCGGGAGCTGATGGAGGAGTACGACCGGCAGCCCGGCAAGGGGGTGAAGGTGAGCGCGGTTCCGGTGCCATATGCGCGGTGCCCGTGCTGGTGGCGCTAGCACCCTGACGGCTGCGCCCACCAGGCGGCAGCGGTGCTGGAGGAGTTCCTGCGGGAGCACAAGGCGCTGGCGCGGGCGCTGTGCGCGGCCGACCAGCAGCTGTCGGAGCGCGAGAGGGAGCGGGTGGCCAGTGAGGCGGTGGCGGCAGCGGCCGTGGCAGCGGCAAAGGAGGCTGCGGAGGCGGCCAAGGCACGGCTGGAGGAGCAGCGGCGTAGCTTCGAGAAGCACAAGCAGGATCTGGAGGAGCGGATGCAGCACAAGCTGCAGGCGATGCTGGAGGAACAGGAGCGCGTCCTCACCCACAAGCAGAAGGTAGAGGCGGGGGCACTGTGGTGGCGGCGGTGCTGGGGGCCACGGTGACGGAGCTGAGCCCGCTTCGTTTGCTGCAGGAGCGGGAGGCGCTGCTGAAGGAAGGCTTCAGGGAAGAAAATGAGAAGCTGAAGGAGCAGATCAAGAAGCTGGAGAAGGACAAGAAGGAGATGCAGAAGCAGTTGAGGATCCAAACTGTGGCGAATGTCATCAGCGGTGCGGTCAGCCTGTGGAACGTGGGGCGGGGCGTGGTGCCAGTGGCCCTGCGACTGCTGCGCCTGGTATGATCTTGGCATAACCCCAATAAACTCCTCTGTGGTATCACCAGCTTCGGGTTTCCTTTGGAAGCTAGGGAATGCAGGATGGGGCCGAGCAGCTGCCGCCCTCCTTGCTGAGTCAGCTGGGGGCAGGACGGAGTTGGGGGGGGGGTGTCCACCGACTTTTTTCTACCCATGCGTCCGCTTTCGGTTTCGTTTCCCCACTTGGAGCAGCAATGCAGGAGCTGCTGTGCCTGGTGCAGAACGGGGCCGACAGGGTGCTGAGCCCCAACCCCGCAGCGCTGGAGGTGCTGCGCGGCATCGGGCAGCCCGTGGTGGTGGTGGCCATCGCGGGGCCTACCGCACCGGCAAGTCCTTCCTCATGAACCGGCTGGAGCAGCGGCGCACCGGTGAGATAACGGGGTTCATGAGGAGGTTAATGGGGCTAATGAGGAGGTTGACATTAACGGCCTCCCAGCCCTGCAGACTATGCCCTGGGCTCCATCGTGCACGCACTGACCAAGGGGATCTGGATGTGGTGCCTGCCACACCCTCACTGGGCTGACACCGCTGTGGTGCTGCTGGACACCAAGGGGCTGTAATGGACCCCAGCAGGGTGGGTACGGGGCTGCGGGGGGTCGCAGGACCCCTGGATTCAGCCCTGACGACTCCCACCCGGGGCACTGGGCAGCAGCCGCAACGACGCCTGGATCTTCACGCTGGCGCTGCTGCTCTCCAGCACCCTGGTGTTCAACAGCCTCGGCACCATCGACCATCAGGCGCTGCAGCACCTCGGGTACCGGGGGGTCGTGGCGGGCACAGTGGTGTTGGTGCTGTCACGGTGGCATCGCGGTGATGGTGCCGCCGCTCCCCGCAGGGTGGTGACGGCGCTGATGGAGCACGTGCAGGTGCGGGCGGGGGATAGCAGGGATGTGGCAGCGGCCGACTTCGTGCGCTTCTTCCCCGGCTTCGTCTGGGCCGTGCGGGATTTCCTGCTGGAGCTGTCGCAGGACGGGCGGCGCATCACTGCGGACGAGTACCTGGAGCACGCGCTGTGCCTGCAGCTGGGTATGGCGGCGGCACCGCGGCGTTGCGGCGGGGTGATGCCATAGGGCCGCATCCTGACGGCCTCCTCGCGCCGCAGGGAGCAGCCGCGTGGTGCAGGAGCAGAATGAGCTGCGGTGCTGCCTGCGCGACTTCTTCCCCGAGCGCAAGTGCTTTGTGCTACCACCGCCGGCCGAGGTTGAGGCGATGACGCGGCTGGAGGAGCTCGACGAGGGGCAGCTGCACCCCGGCTTCCTGCGGCAGGCCGACGCCTTCTGCCGGCACATCTGGGACAAGGCCCCGGTGAAGGCGCTGCCGGGGCGGCAGGCGGTGACGGGCAGCAGTGAGTGGCAGCGGTGTGGGGACGGGCGGCCCCGTTCGGGTGCCATAGGGGGGTGACACCGCCATTGCCTCCTGGCAGTGCTGGCGAGCCTGGCGGAGAAGTACGTGGCGGCCATCGCCAGCAGCGGGGTGCTGTGCCTGGAGAGCGCGGTGACGGCGCTGAGCCCACTTCGTGTGCCGCAGGAGCGGGAGGCGCTGCTGAAGGAAGGCTCCAAGGAAGAGGCTGAGGCGCTGCGGGAGTAGATCAAGAAGCTGGAGAAGGAGAAGGAGGAGATCAAGAAGGGGTCGTGGATCCAAAGGGCGCTGGATGGGCTCGGCTCCGTCGCCGACCCCTTCCTACCGGGCCTGTTGTCTGTCGCGTTGGTCGCGGTGTCGGGGGCCCTGCGGCTGATATGGCACCTGCTGTGACCGCGGTGCAACCCCAATAAATTCCTCCATTCTGCCTCCAGTTTTGCGTTTCCCGGAAAACGAGGGAATGCGGGAAAGGGCCGAGGAGCTGCCGCCCTCCCTGATGAGTCAGCCGGGGGCAGGACGAGGGGGGGCTGCCGACCTTTATTACCCGTGCTGCTGCTTTTGGTTTCATTTCCGTCCGTGCTCGGAGCAGCAATGCAGGAGCCGCTGTGCCTGGTGCAGAACGGGGACGACGGGGTGCTGAGCCCCAACCCCGCGGCGCTGGAGGTGCTGCGCGCCATCGGGCAGCCCGTGGTGGTGGTGGCCATCGCGGGGCCCTACCGCACCGGCAAGTCCTTCCTCATGAACCGGCTGGCGCAGCGGCGCACCGGTGAGATAACGCGGGATTAACAATTACCGGGGTTAACAAGGGGGTTAACGGGGGATTTACAGGGTTAACGAGGGGGTTAACGGAGGATTAACGGGGCTGGAGGGTCCCGCTCGCCCTCACGCCCCCTCCTGGCTCCACAGGATTTCCCCTGGGCCCCACGGTGCAGCCACAGACCAAGGGGATCTGGATGTGGTGCCTGCCACACCCGTACCGGCCCGACACCACCCTGGTGCTGCTGGACACCGAGGGGCTGGGGGACCCCTACAAGGTGGGTGCGGGGCCGGGGGGGTCGTGGGAACCCCGGATCCGGCCCTGACGACCCCCCCCCGGGCACAGGGTGACAGCTGCAACGACGCCTGGATCTTCACGCTGGCGCTGCTGCTCTCCAGCACCCTGGTGTTCAACAGCGTTGGCACCATCGACCATCAGGCACTGCAGCACCTCGGGTACTGGGGGTCGGGGCGGGCACAATGGTGTTGGTGCTGTCACGGTGGCATCGCGGTGATGGTGCCACCGCTCCCCGCAGGGTGGTGACGGCGCTAACGGAGCGCGTGCAGGTGGGCACAGAGGATGACAGTGACACGGCGGCGGCCAACTTTGTGCGCTTCTTCCCCGGCTTTATCTGGGCCATGCGGGATTTCATGCTGGAGCTTTCGCTGGATGGGCAGAGCATCACCGCGGACGAGTACCTGGAGCACGCGCTGCGCCTGCAGCCCGGTATGGCGGCGGCACCGCAGTGTTGGGGCATGGTGACGCCATAGGGCCGCATCCTGACGGCCTCCTCGCGCCGCAGGGAGCAGCCGCGTGGTGCAGGAGCAGAATGAGCTGCGGTGCTGCCTGCGCGACTTCTTCCCCGAGCGCAAGTGCTTCGTGTTGCCGCGGCCGGCCGAGGCCGAGGCAATGACGCGGCTGGAGGAGCTCGACGAGGGGCAGCTGCGCCCCGGCTTCCTGCGGCAGGCTGACGCCTTCTGCCGGCACATCTGGGACAAGGCCCCGGTGAAGGCGCTGCCGGGGCGGCAGGCGGTGACGGGCAGCAGTGAGTGGCAGCGGTGCGGGGACGGGCGGCCCCGTTCAGGTGCTGTAGGGGGGTGACACCGCCATTGCCTCCTGGCAGTGCTGGCGAGCCTGGCGGAGAAGTACGTGGCGGCCATCGCCAGCAGCGGGGTGCTGTGCCTGGAGAGCACGGTGACGGCGCTGGCGGCGGCCGAGAACACAGCGGCGGTGGCGGCGGCGGTGGCTGAGTACCAGCAGGGCATGGAGCAGGAGCTGAAGCTGCCCACGGCCTCGCAGGAAGCGCTGGGGGACGTGCACCAGCGCTGCGAGCATCGCGCCCTCGCCCTCTTCATGGAGCGTGCCTTCACACACAACATTCACCAGTACCAGGAACAGCTGAAGGTGGGTCATAGCAGGGTGCGGTGCGGTGCGCAGCATCCTCCTGCGCACTGAGCCACGCGTCACCCCGGCAGCACAAGCTGGAGGTGGCCAAGGAGGAGTTCTGCCAGCGCAACGAGGCGGCCTCGGCGGAGCGGTGCCGCGCGGTGCTGCGGGAGCTGTGGCAGGACGTGGAGCAGTGCCTGGACCGCGGGGAGTACGCCGTGCTGGGGGGCTCGCGCCGCTTCCAGGAGCGCCTGCGGGAGCTGATGGAGGAGTACGACCGGCGGCCCGGCAAGGGGGTGAAGGTGAGCGCGGTTCCGGTGCCATATGCGCGGTGCCCGTGCTGGTGGCGCTAGCACCCTGACGGCTGCGCCCACCAGGCGGCGGCGGTGCTGGAGGAGTTCCTGCGGGTCCGCGAGGTGCTGGCGCGGGCGCTGTGCGCGGCCGACGAGCAGCTGTCAGAGTGCGAGAGGGAGCGGGTGGCCAGCGAGGCCGTGGCGGCGGCGGCCGTGGCAGCGGCAAAGGAGGCTGAGGAGGCGGCCGAGGCACGGCTGGAGGAGCAGCGGTGTAGCTTCGAGAAGCACAAGCAGGATCTGGAGGAGCGGATGCAGCGCGAGCAGCAGGCGATGCTAGAAGAGCAGCAGCGCATCATCGCCCACAAGCAGAAGGTAGAGGCGGGGGCACTGTGGTGGCAGCGGTGCTG
This sequence comes from Anser brachyrhynchus, assembly GCF_964034855.1. Taxonomy (NCBI): domain Eukaryota; kingdom Metazoa; phylum Chordata; class Aves; order Anseriformes; family Anatidae; genus Anser; species Anser brachyrhynchus. The sequence goes on along the minus strand of NW_027663635.1, from coordinate 29,641 downwards.
GGGGCCACTGAGGTGGTGCTGAGCCCCCTCCGTGTGCCACAGGAGCAGGAGGCGCTGCTGAAGGAAGGCTTCAAGGAAGAGGCTGAGAAGCTGAAGGAGCAGATCAAGAAGCTCGAGAAGGAGAAGGAGGGGATCGTGCAGGGATCGTGGATCCAAAACCCGCTGCATCTTTTCAGCACTGTCATCGGCCTCTGGGGCCTGTGGCGGGCCGTGGTGCCAGTGGTCCTGCGGCTGCTGCGCCTGGTGTGACCTTGGTGCAACCCCAATAAATTTCTCTGTGGTGCCACCAGCTTCGGGTTTCCTGGAAAGTGAGGGAATGCGGGAAAGGGCCGAGGAGCTGCTGCCCTCCCTGCTGAGTCAGCCTGGGGCAGGATGGGTGGGCGGGGTGGCGGGGGGGGCAACTTCTTTCTGCCCATACGGCCGCTTTTGGTTTCATTTGTGCGCTCGGAGGCGCCATGAAGGAGCCGCTGTGCCTGGTGCAGAACGGGGCCGACGGGGTGCTGAGCCCCAACCCCGCAGCGCTGGAGGTGCTGCGCGGCATCGGGCAGCCCGTGGTGGTGGTGGCCATCGCGGGGCCCTACCGCACCGGCAAGTCCTTCCTCATGAACCGGCTGGAGCAGCGGAGCACCAGTGAGATAACGGGGTTCATGAGGAGGGTAATGGGGCTAATGAGGAGGTTGACATTAACGGCCTCCCGGCCCTTCAGACTATGCCCTGGGCTCCATCGTGCATGCACTGACCAAGGGGATCTGGATGTGGTGCCTGCCACACCCGTACCGGCCCGACACCACCCTGGTGCTGCTGGACACCGAGGGGCTGGAGGACCCCAACAAGGTGGGTGCGGGGCGGGGGGGGTCGCGGGACCCTCGGATCCGGCCCTGACGACTCCCCCCGGCTGCAGGGCGACAGCCGCAACGACGCCTGGATCTTCACGCTGGTGCTGCTGCTCTCCAGCACCCTGGTGTTCAACAGCCTCGGCACCATCGACCATCAGGCGCTGCAGCACCTCGGGTACCGGGGGGTCGGGGCGGGCACAGTGGTGTTGGTGCTGTCACGGTGGCATCGCGGTGATGGTGCCGCCGCTCCCCGCAGGGTGGTGACGGCGCTGACGGAGCGCGTGCAGGTGCGGGCGGGGGATAGCAGGGACGCGGCGCCGGCCGACTTCGTGCGTTTCTTCCCCAGCTTTGTCTGGGCCGTGCGGGATTTCCTGCTGGAGCTGTCGCAGGACGGGCGGCGCATCACCGTGGACGAGTACCTGGAGCACGCGCTGCGCCTGCAGCCTGGTACGGCGGCGGCACCGTGGTGTTGCATCAGGGTGAGACATGGCAAGAGATATAGGGAGCGGGTGGCCAGCGAGGCGGTGGCGGCAGTGGCGGTGGCAGCGGTGGTTGAGGCCGCGAAGGCCTTTGATGCGTGGCACGAGGAGCAGTGGCGCAGCTTCGAGGAGCACCAGCGGCAGCTGGAGGAGCGGCTGTGGCGCGAGCAGCGGGCGGTGCTGGAGCTGGCGGGACTCATAGAGAGCGCTTTAAACTAGGTAAGAAGGGGGACGGGGCTCAAACAAGGCTTGTTGGCGCTGTGCCGGGGGAAACAATGGCTAGGCCGGGGAAGAAGGCGATGGCCCAGCTGAAGTGCATCTACACTAATGCACGCAGCATGGGTAACAAACAGGAGGAGCTGGAAGCCATCGTGCAGCAGGCAGGCTACGACTTGGTTGCCATCACGGAGACGTGGTGGGACCGCTCCCACGACTGGAGTGCTGCAATGCCTGGCTATCGGCTCTTCAGGAGGGACAGGCAGCACAGAGAGGGTGGTGGCGTGGCTCTCTACATCAGAGAATCTTTTGATGTTGTGGAACTCCAGGCTGGGAATGATAAGGTTGAATCCCTGTGGGTTAGGATCCGCGGGAAGGCCGGCAAGGCTAACTTCCTGGTCGGGGTCTGTTATAGACCGCCGAACCAGGATGAGGAGACAGATGAGGAGTTTTATAGGCAACTGACAGAAGTTGCAAAATCGTCGGCGCTTGTCCTCGTGGGGGACTTCAACTTCCCGGACATATCCTGGAAACACAACACGGCACAGAGAAAGCAGTCTCGGAGGTTTCTGGAGAGCGTGGGAGATAGCTTCCTGACGCAGCTGGTCAGTGAACCTACCAGGGGTGGTGCCCCGCTAGACCTTCTCTTCACAAACAGAGAAGGACTGGTGGGAGATGTGGTGGTCGGAAGCTGTCTGGGGCAGAGTGACCACGAAATGGTAGAGTTCTCTATTCTTGGCGAGGCCAGGAAGGGGACCAGTAAAACTGCTGTATTGGGCTTCCGGAGGGCTGACTTTGAGCTGCTCAGGACGCTGGTTGGCCGAGTCCCTTGGGAGGCGGTTCTGAAGGGCAGAGGAGTCCAGGAAGGCTGGGCGCTCCTCAAGAAGGAAATCGTGATGGCACAGGAGCGGTCCGTCCCCACGTGTCCAAAGACGAGCCGGCGTGGAAGAAGACCGGCCTGGCTCAACAGAGAGTTGCGGCTTGTGCTTAGCAGAAAAAAGAGGGTTTATAATCTTTGGAAAAAAGGGCGGGCCACTGAGGAGGACTACAAGGATGTAGCGAGGCTGTGCAGGGAGAAAATTAGAAAGGCCAAAGCTCATCTGGAGCTCAAGCTGGCTACTGCCGTTAAAGACAACAAAAAATCCTTTTACAAATATATCAACGCGAAACGGAGGACTAAGGAGAATCTCCATCCTTTACTGGATGCGAGGGGAAACCTAGTTACTAAGGATGAGGAAAAGGCTGAGGTGCTTAATGCCGCCTTTGCCTCAGTCTTTAGCGGCAATACCGGTTGTTCTCTGGATACCCAGTGCCCTGAGCTGGTGGAAGGGGATGGGGAGCAGGATGTGGCCTTCGCTATCCATGAGGAAAGGGTTGGCGACCTGCTACGGAGCTTGGATGTGCGCAAGTCGATGGGGCCGGATGGGATGCACCCGAGGGTATTGAAAGAACTGGCGGCGGAGCTGGCCGAGCTGCTTTCCATCATTTATCGGCAGTCCTGGCTATCGGGGGAGGTCCCAGTTGACTGGCGGCTAGCCAATGTGACGCCCATGTACAAGAAGGGCCGCAGGGCAGACCCGGGGAACTACAGGCCTGTCAGTTTGACCTCAGTGCCAGGAAAGCTCATGGAGCAGATTATCTTGAGGGTCATCACGCGGCACTTGCAGGGCAAGCAGGCGATCAGGCCCAGTCAGCATGGGTTTATGAAAGGCAGGTCCTGCTTGACGAACCTGATCTCCTTCTATGACCAAGTGACGCGCTTGGTGGATGAGGGAAAGGCTGTGGATGTGGTTTACCTTGACCTCAGTAAGGCTTTTGACACAGTTCCCCACAACATTCTCCTCAAGAAACTGGCTGCTCGGGGCTTGGACTGGCGTACGCTTCGCTGGGTTAGAAACTGACTGGATGGCCGGGCCCAGAGAGTTGTGGTGAATGGAGTCAAATCTGGTTGGAGGCCGGTCACTAGTGGTGTCCCCCAGGGCTCGGTACTGGGGCCGGCCCTCGTTAATATCTTTATTGATGATCTGGATGAGGGCGTCCAGTGCACCCTCAGTAAGTTTGCAGATGACACCAAGCTAAGTGCGTGTGTCGATCTGCTCGAGGGCAGGAAGGCTCTGCAGGAGGATCTGGATAGGCTGGAGCGATGGGCTGAGGTCAACTGTATGAAGTTCAACAAGGCCAAGTGCCGGGTCCTGCACCTGGGGCGCAACAACCCCAAGCAGAGCTACAGGCTGGGAGATGAGTGGTTGGAAAGCTGCCTGGCAGAGAGGGACCTGGGAGTATTGGTTGATAGTCGGCTGAATATGAGCCAGCAGTGTGCTCAGGTGGCCAAGAAGGCCAACAGCATCCTGGCCTGCATAAGAAGCAGTGTGGCCAGCAGGGCTAGGGAAGTGATTGTGCCCCTGTACTCGGCTCTGGTGAGGCCGCACCTCGAGTACTGTGTTCAGTTTTGGGCCCCTCGCTACAGGAAGGACATGGACGTGCTCGAGCGAGTCCAGAGAAGGGCGACCAAGCTGGTGAGGGGTCTGGAGAACAAGTCTTACGAGGAGCGGCTGAGGGAGCTGGGCTTGTTCAGCCTGGAGAAGAGGAGGCTCAGGGGCGACCTTATCACTCTCTACAGGTACCTTAAAGGAGGCTGTAAAGAGGTGGGGGTTGGTCTGTTCTCCTACGTGCCTGGTGACAGGACGAGGGGGAATGGGCGAAAGTTGCGACAGGGGAGTTTTAGGTTGGATGTTAGGAAGTACTTCTTTACCGCAAGGGTTATTAAGCATTGGAACGGGCTGCCCAGGGAGGTGGTGGAGTCACCATCCCTGGAGGTCTTTAAAAGACGTTTAGATGTAGAGCTTAGCGATATGGTTTAGTGGAGTACTTAGTGTTAGGTCGGAGGTTGGACTCGATGATCTTGAGGTCTCTTCCAACCTAGAAATCTGTGATACTGTGAGCAGGAGCGTGTCATCGAGCACATGCTGCAGGCAGGCAATGGGGGCACCGTGGTGGTGGCGGTGCCGGGGGCTGTTGCAGTGGTGCTGAGCCTCCTCCGTGTGCCACAGGAGCAGCGGGCGCTGCTGCAAGAAGGCTTCAAGCAAGAGGCTGAGAAGCTGTGGAAGCAGATCAAGAAGCTGCAGGAGGAGAAGGAGGAGATGAAGAAGCCGTCGTGGTGCAGAAGGGCGCTGGACGGGCTCGGCATCGTCGCCGACATCTTCCTGCCGGGCCTGGAGCGGGTTGCAGTGTCGGGGGCCCTGATGCTGATACAGCGCGTGTTGTGACCGCGGTGCAACCCCAATAAATTCCTCCATTCTGCCTCCAGTTTTGGCTTTCCCGGAAAACGAGGGAATGCGGGAAAGGGCCGGGGAGCTGCCGCCCTCCCTGATGAGTCAGCCGGGGGCAGGATGAGGGGGGGCTGCCGACCTTTATTACCCGTGCTGCTGCTTTTGGTTTCATTTCCGTCTGTGCTCGGAGCAGCAATGCAGGAGCCGCTGTGCCTGGTGCAGAACGGGGCCGACGGGGTGCTGAGCCCCAACCCCGCGGCGCTGGAGGTGCTGCGCGCCATCGGGCAGCCCGTGGTGGTGGTGGCCATCGCGGGGCCCTACCGCACCGGCAAGTCCTTCCTCATGAACCGGCTGGCGCAGCGGCGCACCGGTGAGATAACGCGGGATTAACAATTACCGGGGTTAACAAGGGGGTTAACGGGGGATTTACAGGGTTAACGAGGGGGTTAACGGAGGATTAACGGGGCTGGAGGGTCCCGCTCGCCCTCACACCCCCTCCTGGCTCCACAGGATTTCCCCTGGGCCACACGGTGCAGCCACAGACCAAGGGGATCTGGATGTGGTGCCTGCCACACCCACGCTGGCCCGACACCACCCTGGTGCTGCTGGACACCGAGGGGCTGGGGGACCCCAACAAGGTGAGTGCGGGGCTGGGGGGGTCGCGGGACCCTCGGATCCGGCCCTGACGACTCCCCCCGGCTGCAGGGCGACAGCCGCAACGACGCCTGGATCTTCACGCTGGCGCTGCTGCTCTCCAGCACCCTGGTGTACAACAGCGTTGGCACCATCGACCAGCCGGCGCTGCAGCACCTCGGGTACCGGGGGGTCGGGGTGGGCACAATGGTGTTGGTGCTGTCACCGTGGCATCGCGGTGATGGTGCCACCGCTCCCCGCAGGGTGGTGACGGCGCTGACGGAGCACGTGCAGGTGCGGGCGGGGGATAGCAGGGACGCGGCGGCCGCTGACTTCGTGCGCTTCTTCCCCGGCTTTGTCTGGGCCGTGCGGGATTTCGTGCTGGAGCTGTCGCAGGACGGGCGGCGCATCACCGCGGACGAGTACCTGGAGCAAGCGCTGCGCCTGCAGCCCGGTATGGCGGCGGCACCACGGCGTTCGGGCACGGTGACGCCATAGGGCCGCATCCTGACGGCCTCCTCGCGCCGCAGGGAGCAGCCGCGTGGTGCAGGAGCAGAATGAGCTGCGGTGCTGCCTGCGCGACTTCTTCCCCGAGCGCAAGTGCTTTGTGCTACCACCGCCGGCCGAGGTTGAGGCGATGACGCGGCTGGAGGAGCTCGACGAGGGGCAGCTGCACCCCGGCTTCCTGCGGCAGGCCGACGCCTTCTGCCGGCACATCTGGGACAAGGCCCCGGTGAAGGCGCTGCCGGGGCGGCAGGCGGTGACGGGCAGCAGTGAGTGGCGGCGGTGCGGGGACGGGCGGCCCCGTTCAGGTGCCGTAGGGGGGTGACACCGCCATTGCCTCCTGGCAGTGCTGGCGAGCCTGGCGGAGAAGTACGTGGCGGCCATCGCCAGCAGCGGGGTGCTGTGCCTGGAGAGCGCGGTGACGGCGCTGGCGGCGGCCGAGAACACGGCGGCGGTGGCGGCGGCGGTGGCTGAGTACCAGCAGGGCATGGAGCGGGAGCTGAAGCTGCCCACGGCCTCGCAGGAAGCGCTGGGGGACGTGCACCGGCGCTGCGAACACCGCGCCCTCGCCCTCTTCATGGCGCGCGTCTTTGCTGACAAGGAGCAACGCTACCAGGGCCAGCTGATGGTGAGTCCCGGCATGGTGCGGTGCAGCAAAGCGCGCGGCGTCCTCCTGCGCACTGAGCCACGCGTCACCCCGGCAGCAAGAGCTGGAGGCGGCCAAGGAGGAGTTCTGCCGGCGCAACGAGGCGGCCTCGGCGGAGCGGTGCCGCGCGGTGCTGCGGGAGCTGTGGCAGGACGTGGAGCAGCGCCTGGACCGCGGGGAGTACGCCGTGCCGGGGGGCTCGCGCCGCTTCCAGGAGCGCCTGCGGGAGCTGATAGAGGAGTACGACCGGCGGCCCGGCAAGGGGGTGAAGGTGAGCGCGGTTCCGGTGCCATATGCGCGGTGCCCGTGCTGGTGGCGCTAGCACCCTGACGGCTGCGCCCACCAGGCGGCGGCGGTGCTGGAGGAGTTCCTGCGGGACCGCGAGGTGCTGGCGCGGGCGCTGTGCGCGACCGACCAGCAGCTGTCGGAGCGCGAGAGGGAGCGGGTGGCCAGCGAGGCGGTGGCGGCAGCGGCGACGGCAGCGGCAAAGGAGGCTGAGGAGGCGGCCGAGGCACGGCTGGAGGAGCAGCAACACACCTTCGAGGAACACAAGCGGCAGCTGGAGGAGTGGCTGCGGCAGGAGCAGCGGGTGATGCTGGAGGAGCAGGAGCGCGTCATCGAGCACAAGCTGCAGGCAGGCAATGGGGGCACCGTGGTGGTGGCGGTGCTGGGGGCTGTTGCAGTGGTGCTGAGCCCCCTCCGTGTGCCACAGGAGCAGCGGGCGCTGCTGCAAGAAGGCTTCAAGCAAGAGGCTGAGAAGCTGTGGAAGCAGATCAAGAAGCTGCAGGAGGAGAAGGAGGAGATGAAGAAGCCGTCGTGGCGCCAAAAGGCGCTGGACGGGTTCTTGCATGTCGCCGAGATTTCCCTGCCGAGTCTTCTATCTTACGGAGTGCCGTGGCTCCTGCGGAAGTTACGGCGCATATAACCTTGGCACAACCCCAATAAATTTCTCTGTGCTGCCACCGGCTTTGGTTTTCCTGGGAAGTGAGGGAACGTGGGAATGGGCCAAACAGCTGCTGAACTTGCCAGTGAGGCAGCTAGGGGCAGGACAAGGTGGGGCCGCTGACTTTTTTCTACCTGTGCCGTCGCTTTCGGTTTCGTTTTTTTGCTTGGAGCCGCCGTTGAGACACCAGTGAGCCTGGTATGGAACGGGGCCGACGGGGTGCTGAGCCCCAACGCCAGGGCCCTGGAGGTGCTGCGCGGCATCGGGCAGCCCGTGGTGGTGGTGGCCATTGCGGGGCCCTACCGCACCGGCAAGTCCTTCCTCATGAACCGGCTGGCGCAGCAGCGTACTGGTGAGATAACCGGGTTCATGAGGAGGTTAATGACGTTAACGGCCTCCCGGCCCTGCAGACTATGCCCTGGGCTCCATCATGCACACGCTGACCAAGGGGATCTGGATGTGGTGCCTGCCGCACCCTCACTGGGCTGACACCACCCTGGTGCTGCTGGACACCGAGGGGCTGGGGGACCCCAACAAAGTGGGTGCGGGGCCAGGAGGGGCGGCGGGATCCCCGGATCCAGTCCTGATGACCCCCCGCCCAGACGCAGGGCGACAGCCGCAACGACGCCTGGATCTTCACGCTGGCGCTGCTGCTCTCCAGCACCCTGGTGTTCAACAGCGTTGGCACCATCGACCAGCAGGCGCTGCAGCACCTCGGGTACCGGGGGGTCGGGGCGGGCACAGCGGTATCGGCTCCTGGCAGTGCTGGCGAGCCTGGCGGAGCAGTACGTGGCGGCCACCGCCAGCAGCGGGGTGCTGTGCCTGGAGAGCGCGGTGACAGCGCTGAGCCCACTTCGTGTGCCGCAGGAGCGGGAGGCGCTGCTGAAGGAAGGCTCCAAGGAAGAGGCTGAGGCGCTGCGGGAGCAGATCAAGAAGCTGGAGAAGAAGGAGGAGATCAAGAAGGGGTCGTGGATCCAAAGGGCGCTGGATGGGCTCGGCTCCGTCGCCGACCCCTTCCTGCCGGGCCTGTTGTCTGTCGCGTTGGTCGCGTTGTTGGGGGCCCTGATGCTGATACAGCGCCTGGTGCGACCGCGGTGCAACCCCAATAAATTCCTCCATTCTGCCTCCAGTTTTCGGTTTCCCAGAAGACGAGGGAATGCGGGAAAGGGCCGGGGAGCTGCCGCCCTCCCTGATGAGTCAGCCGGGGGCAGGACGAGGGGGGGCTGCCGACATTTATTACCTGTGCTGCTGCTTTTGGTTTCATTTCCGTCCGTGCTCGGAGCAGCAATGCAGGAGCCGCTGTGCCTGGTGCAGAACGGGGCCGACGGGGTGCTGAGCCCCAACCCCGCGGCGCTGGAGGTGCTGCGCGCCATCGGGCAGCCCGTGGTGGTGGTGGCCATCGCGGGGCCCTACCGCACCGGCAAGTCCTTCCTCATGAACCGGCTGGCGCAGCGGCGCACCGGTGAGATAACGCGGGATTAACAATTACCGGGGTTAACAAGGGGGTTAACGGGGGATTTACAGGGTTAACGAGGGGGTTAACGGAGGATTAACGGGGCTGGAGGGTCCCGCTCGCCCTCACAACCCCTCCTGGCCCCGCAGGCTTCGCTCTGGGCCCCACGGTGCAGGCGCAGACCAAGGGGATCTGGATGTGGTGCCTGCCACACCCACGCTGGCCCGACACCACCCTGGTGCTGCTGGACACCGAGGGGCTGGGGGACCCCAACAAGGTGGGTGCGGGGCCGGGGGGGTCGCGGGACCCTCGGATCCGGCCCTGACGACTCCACCCGGGCACAGGGCGACAGCCGCAACGACGCCTGGATCTTCACGCTGGCGCTGCTGCTCTCCAGCACCCTGGTGTACAACAGCCTCGGCACCATCGACCAGCAGGCGCTGGAGAACCTCGAGTATCCAGTGCTGGCACAGGGGCGAGCGGCGTTTTGGGGGGATTCGGGGGGGGTTAAGGGAAGTTTGGGGGGGTTGGGGGGGCTTAAGGGGATTTGGGGCTTATGGGTTAACAGGGGAGCGGGGTTTGGGGAATGTTGTGGGGTTTGGGGTGAAGTTGTGGGGTTTGGGGGATGTTGTGGGTTTACGGGGATGTTGTAGGGTTTGGGGTGGCGTTGTGGGGTTTAGGGGGATGTGAGTTTTAAGGTGACGTTTTGGGGTTGGGGGTGATTTCGGATATTGGGGGGGGGTTGGAGGTTAAAGGTTGAAAGGGGCAATGCAGGATTTAGGGTGAAGTCGTGGGGTTTAGGGAGCGTACGGGATTTAGGGGACAGTGTAAGATTTAGGGTGAAGTTGTGGGGCTTAGGGGGGTGTTTTGGGGTGGGGGAATGTCAGATTTTGGGGGATTTGGGCTTTAAGGTTTAACGGGGCAATGTAGGATTTAGGCTGCAGTTTGGGGATCTGGGGGGGATGCAGGATTTAGGGGGCAATGCGAGATTTAGGGTGAAGTTGTGGGGTTTAAGGTGATAAGGGATTGGGGGGATACAGGTTTTGGGGTGAAGCTGTGGGACTTAGAGGGGACGAGGGATTTAGGCTGAGGCCACAGGATCTGGGCAGGGACAGGACTTGGGCTGAAAGTGTGGGGTTTAAGGGGATCTGGGGCTTAAATTTTAACGGGGGGATGTGGGATTTTTGGGGACGTCAGATTTGGGGGAACACAGGACTTGGGGGGTGATGAGGATTCAGGGTGAAGCTGTGGGATTTGGCGGAGCCGCGGGATTTGTGGGGAAACTGGGGTTTGGGTGGGTACACGTGGGGCCTGGGGGGGACACGGGGTGTTTGGGGCCCAGCGGTGGGGTTTGGGGCAGGACGGCTGGACGATCTGGGGGGGGGAGGCCGGGCTTGGGGTCCCCGTCGATGTCCGTTGGGTTCCTCACCGGGCACCAGGCTGGTGTCAGAGCTGACGGCCTTCATCCGGACGCGGGCCAGCGACAGGGAGCGGGCGGGTGAGGCAGAGGACAGCGAGTTCGTGCGCTTCTTCCCCGACTTCGTCTGGGCCGTGCGCGACTTCACGCTGGAGCTGCAGGCGGACGGGCGCTCCATCACTGAGGACGAGTACCTGGAGCGGGCGCTGGCCCTGAAGCAGGGTGAGCTAGCGAGCGAGGACGCGGCACGGACGCAGCGGTGACGGCGCGGTGGTAACGGGGCTCACGGTGCCCCCCGTTTTCCCCGTGCAGGCTACGGGCGGCAGGCGGTGGAGTACAACACCACGCGGCAGTGCATCCGCAACTACTTCCCCACGCGCAAGTGCTTCGTCTTCCCGCCACCGGTGGGCGCGGAGCAGCAGGGCCGGCCCGAGGAGCTGCCCGAGGCGGCGCTACAGCGCAGCTTCCTGGTGCAGGTGGAGCGCTTCTGCCAGCACGTGCTGGCCTCCTCCAGGCCCAAGCAGCTGCAGGACGGCGCGGAGCTCAACGGCCGCAGTGAGCGGGGGCGCGGCGGCGGGGGGAACGAGGGCTTGGCGGCAGTGGTGTGGCCTCACCGTGCCTCTCTGCACCGCTCCCCGCAGCGTTCAGCACGGTGGTGCAGAGCTACCTGGAGACCATCACTAGCGGGCGCGTGCCCTGCCTGGAGGGGACGACGGCGGCGGTGGCGGCGAGCGAGAACGAGGTGGCGGTGGCGGAGGCGCTGGCCGAGTACCGCAATGGCATGCAGGGGGTGGTGCTGCCGGCTGAGCAGCACGAGCTGTCGGAGGAACACAACCGGTGGCTGCAGCAGGCGCTGGCGGTCTTCCACCACCGCGCCTTCCGCGACCGTGACCAGCAGTACCAGCTCAAGCTGATGGTGCGTGGCAGCGCCCCGCGGTCCCTCGCCGGGCGTTCCCGGCCCCGTCGGCCCTGCCGCGGCGCTGACGCCGTCCCGGTGCCCGCAGGAGGAGCTCCACGCCAAGTACGGGTCGCTGCTGCAGCAGAACGAGGAGGCGTCGCGCACGCGCTGCCAAGAGCTGCTGGCCGAGCTGGCCCAGCCCCTCGACATCAACCTGGCCCAGGGCACCTACGCCCAGCCCCGCGGCTACTGCGCTTACCAGGCCGACCGGCAGCGCCTGGTGGACGCCTACCGGGAAGCCCCGAGGAAGGGCATCAAGGTGAGAACGGCGCTGCGGGGCTCAGGGAGGGGGGCTCAGGGCTGTTCCCTCACCCCCCTGGGGCCCTGCAGGCCGAGGAGATGCTGGACAAGTTCCTGGAGGGGCGCAAGGCGGAGGCCGAGGCGGTGCTGAAGGCGGACAACGCGCTGACCGAGGTCGAGAAGCATCTGGCAGGTGAGTGCCGTGGCCCCGCTGCATCCCTGCGGCCCCTGGGGCTGACTCACGGCCTCCCCTCATATCCCTGTCTCCCCCCCAAGACCAAATGCAGCAGGCGGAGCTGCTGGGGCAGGCGCAGAAGGCGGCGGAGGAGCGCAACAAGCAGCTGGAGTTGCTGCTGGCCGACCAGGAGCGCAGTTACCAGGAGAGCCTGAAGATGCTGGAGGCCAAGCTTAAGGCGGAGGCACTGAACACGCAGGAGGACATCAAGCGGGCCATGGAGGCCAAGCTGCAGGAGCAGGAGCGGCTGCTGAAGCAGGGCTTCAGCGAGCGGGCCAAGCTGCTGGAGGACGAGGTGGCCAGCCTGCGGCAGTCGCTCAAAACCCAAGACATAGTGGGACACATCTGCAAGACCCTGCAGGTGGCCCTGCACGCCGCGTGCCAGGTGGCCAGCCTGCTCAACAACAAGTCCCTCGAGTAGGCGGCGTGCCGGGGTGCCGCCGCCGCCGCGGGGCAGCGACGCTCGTGCCGTGTGCATGGCCGCGGCAGCTGCCGTTCCCGTGCCAAATAAAGCAGCTTTCATACAGCTCCTCTGCCCATGCTTCACCCTCTGCCCGGGGGGGGGGGGCGTCCGGAGGGCTCCGCCGGCGCCTTCCGCTCCTCTCCTTCCTTCCCGGCGCCACCGCGGCCTCGCCCTGTGCCGGAAACGCCGGGGAGGAGTCCCCTGCCCGCCCCCACCCCGGTTCCGGGAGGTGCCGCCAACACCCCAGAGCGCCCCCCGGCCGCTCCACGCCCCGTCCCGGGATACTCCCCGCCCCCCCGGCCGCTCCCCGTCCCCCCGGGCCGCTCCCCGCCCCCCCGGCGGTAACCTCCCGGCTGCCACCGGAGGGGAGCGCGCCCGCTGCTGCCCCAGCCAGCGGTGACGTCGCGCCCGCGGCGCGCCCCCACGTGGCGGCGGCGCGCCATTACCTGGAGGGGGGGGGGGGGAGGGGAAGCGGAGCCACGCCCCCTCGGCGCGCCTATTGGCCGGGCGAAATCTCGCGGAGGGGGATTGGCGGGGAAGGTGTCGCGAGACTCGGGCCCTGCGCCTTGCCCCGGTCGGCCCCGCGCTCCCTCCTCTTCCGGCCCCGCCGCGCGCGCACGGAGCAGCGAGGTCGGGACCGGGACCGGGACCGGGGCTGGGGGGCGGGGAGCGGGACCGGGACCGGGGCGGGGGAGCGGGACCGGGGCGGGGGGAGCGGGACCGGGACCGGCACCGGGACCGGGGCGGGGGGGGGAGCGGGACCGGGACCGGGGGGGCGGGCTCGGGGCCGGGGCCGGGCTCGGGGCCTGAGGGGCCGCGGAGGGCACGGGGGGGGGCTCCCGGTTCGGGTCCCGGTCCCGGCGGGGCTGACCCCGGCCCCCCCCCCCCGCCATGTCCCGGTAGATGCCCGGGGTGACGGTGAAGGACGTGAACCAGCAGGAGTTCGTGCGGGCCCTGGCGGCTTTCCTCAAGAAGTGAGTGCGGGGGGAGCAGGGGGGGGTGGGGGGGGGCACCGGGGGGTACCGGAGAGCCCCCGGTAACGGCGCCGCCCGCAGGTCGGGGAAGCTGAAGGTGCCCGAGTGGGTGGACACGGTGAAGCTGGCCAAGCACAAGGAGCTGGCGCCCTATGACGAGAACTGGTTCTACACGCGGGCCGGTGAGTGCCAGAACGGGGGGGGGGGGGTTTTGCCCCAAAACGGGAGATTTTTTTTCCCCAAAGCGGGAGCTTTTTGCCCAAAACAGAGGATTTTCTCCCCAAGAACGGGAGGAATTTTCCCCCCAGACTATGAGGATTTCCCTCACAAAACAACGGAAGCTTTTATCTGCAAAGCCAGGAGCTTTTTGCACAAAATAGCGGATTTTTCCCCCAAACCGGGAGCTTTTTCCTCAAGAACGGGAGGGTTTTCCCCCAAAACAGGAGCCTCCCCCAAAAAACAGGAGGATTTCCCCCAAAACCAGAAGCTTTCTCCCCAAAACCAGGAGCTTTTTGACTAAAACAAGGATTTTCCCTTAAAACCAGGAGCCTTAATCCCCCACAAGGCCAGGAAGTTTTTCCCTAAAAGAGGAGATTTTCCCCTGAAAAATAGGAGCCTTTCACCCCCTAAGACCGGGAGCCTTTTTCCCCAAGACAGAAGATTTCCCCCCAAAACAGGAAGCTTTTCTCCCCAAAAGCAAGAACTTTTTGTCTAAAACAGAGGATTTTCCCCCCAAACTGGGAGCCTTGTCCCTCCAAAGCCAGGAATTTTTCCCCTAAAACAGAAAACTTTCCCCCAAGAATGGAAGCCTTCCCCCCCACCCCCAAAACTGGAAGCTTTTCTCCCCTAAAAAGGGAGCTTTTTGCCTAAAACAGAGGATTTTCCCCCAAAACCGGGAGCCTTGTCCCTCAAAACCAGGATTTCTTTTTCCCCAAAACAGAAGATTTTCCCCCAAGAACAGGAGCTATTTGCCCCCAAAACCGGGAGCCCTTTTCCCCAAAAACTGGAAGCTTTTCTCCCCCGAACCAGGAACTTTTTGCCTAAAATAAAGGATTTTCCCCCCAAAACCGGGAGCCTTATCCCCCACAAAGCCAGGGCTTCTTTCCCCAAAACAGAAGGTTTTCCCCCAAAACCAGGAGCCTTTCACCCCCCTTAGAACCGGAAGCATTTTCTCTAAAACAGAGGATTTTCCCCCAAAAATGAGAGCCTCGTCCCCCACAAAGCCTGTTTTTTTTTCCCCAAAACAGAAGATTTTCCCCCAAGAATGGGAGCCTTGTCCCACCCCCAAAAAACGTGAGCTTTTTTCCCTAAAACAGAAGATATTTCCCCCAAAACAGCAACTTTTCCCCCCAGAACCCTTGAGCTGCCCCCCAGAACCCCCAACCCTTCACCCCACAGCCCTTTTTTCCCCAAACCTCACCCTTTTCCCCCAAAAAAACCCCCCCCACAGCCTCCACCGCCCGGCACCTGTACCTGCGCGGCGGCGCCGGCGTGGGCTCCATGACCAAGATCTACGGCGGGCGGCAGCGCAACGGCGTCATGCCCAGCCACTTCAGCCGCGGCTCCAAGAGCGTCGCCCGCCGCGTGCTGCAGGCGCTCGAGGGGCTCAAGATGGTGGAGAAGGACCAGGACGGGTGAGCGGCCCCGTTTTGGGGCAAATCGTTCCGTTTTCATCGCTTTCTTGCACCGTTTCCGTTCTCTTCTCAACGCTCTTTTGGTTTTTCATCCAGCGGGCGCAAGCTGACGCCGCAGGGGCAGCGGGATCTGGACAGGATCGCTGGGCAGGTGCGTGCCCCGTTTTGGGGCGATTTAAGGGGTTTTTGGTGTTTTTTTAAGGGTGATTTTCACGCTGACGGGGGTCTCTCTGCCTTCCCCAGGTGGCGGCCGCCAGCAAGAAGCACTAGGGGCGACGCTGCGGAATAAAACCGGCTTCGTTAACGCGGGGTGCGGAGTGCTCCTTCCGAACGCTGGGGCGGTTTGGGGGTCGGGGGCGGTTTTCTGGGGGAAAAAATGAGGATTTCTGTCCAAAAAACGGTGCTGAGGGGGAAAAGTGAGGAATCGTCCCTTGGGTTTGGGGCACGGAGCTGCACCAACGGTGCCTGGCCTCACTGTGCAGCCCCACAACCATTACCAATCCCTACAGCCCCGGTTTATCGGTATTTTTATTTAAAAATTAAGGGAAAAAACACCCAAATCGGCTCTGACCGCGTCTGTCTCGCTGTCACGCCGCTGCCTGGCCTCACCAGACTCTAAAAACTGCTTTTTTTTGGAGGAAAAAGCAGGAGAAATGCCCTTTGGTCCCCAAAATTACCATTTTTTAGTTCTAACCAGAGGGCTTGGGGGGAGAAAGCGTGTGGCTGGGAGGGAGCAGGGGCTCAGCCCTTGGAGAAACGGGGCGAAAATGGGCGTTTTCGGTGCAAATTCCTCAGTGAGTTGGAAGAATCCTGAAAGAGGCATGAAAATGGCAGCGTTTGCAGCGATTTATAGATTTTCTTTTGCAACAAAACAAAGCAAGAATGACAGCGGAGATGGGGCTGAAAGGGAGAAGCAGCTGTTGTGTCAGCTGCGCTGATTTGGGGAATTTTTTATTTTTTTTTTAAAACAAAGGTTTTTTTCCTTCTTGGGAAGGGGGGGAGCGGGTATTTTTAGGTATTTTTAGGCTCGTTTTTCTTTTAACCAGCGTGGTTCTTGTGGCCTTCCAACAACCGCCCCTCCTGCGTGGCGATGCCAGAGTGGGCAGGCGAGAAGAAGAAGGGGGGGGGAATGTAAATTATTTTTTTTTGCTTGAAGATGTCAAATTGGAGGATTTTAACCCAGCCGGGCAGGAGGAGCCTCTCAGAGACCCCTCAGAATGTGGGAAAGGATGGGGGGAAGGGGCCCCCTGCCTTGGGGTATTTTTTCTTCTCATATCGGGGGAATTTAACGGGATTTTAATGGGAATATAACAGGAATTTAATGGGGCTCAGCACAGCCTGAGGAGATTGGGGGGTGCAGCAGCCCCTTACCCCCGAATACACCACAAAATTCCTCCCAAATCGACTTCAGGGCGCATTTTGGTTCCCCCCCCCCCCCAGTCCCTACAGAGGGGTTCTGGGTCAAAAAAACCCTTTTTTCTCCAAATTTTACCTCAGAAAAAGCCCCTCGGCGACCCGCGCGGGCTGGGGCAGCCGTTTAACGGTCGTCGCGCCCCTCGGCGGCACGCGCCCCTCGCGGCCGCTGATTGGTTGAGAGGCGGGAAAGGGGGCGGGGCCGCGCCGAGGGCGGGAAAGGCGCTGAGGGAGAAGGGGCCGCGCCGCCATTTTGTGCCTTGGCGGGACCGGGGGGAGCCGGGGGTCCGCGGGGTCCCGGGGGGCTCAGGGCCCAGCCTCGGCCCCGCAGCCACCTCAGGAGCCTCGGGGGGGATTCGTCCTGGCCGCTGTCGGCGTCTCCCATCGGGTGCTTCAGCCCCTGTCACGGGCTGGCCTCGTGCAGCGCTGCTTCTCCTTGTGGTCGTGGTGAGAGGCCCCCGCTCCCTGTGGAGAAACACGTCGGTGAGGCCCCGGGCACCAATCCTGTCGGGGTTTAAGAAGCGTTCGGACTGTGCGCTTGGTCACACGGTCTAAAATCTGTGGGGTCTCGATGATCCTCGCAGGTCCCTTCCAACTCAGGATATTCTGTGATTCTGTGCGCCCTCCCTGAGGCAGTCGAGGCTCACGAGGATGAGGCATTTTTGCTTTCTCCTTCCTCATCGCCCCCCTCAGCTCCTCACCTGCGTGCCCCGCGCCCCCGTGGGCCCCTTCTTGCCGCTGAGGGGCCGCCCTTTGCCCCCGTCGCAACGCGGCGCCGGTCCCCGTCACCTCACCACCTCCATTCGCCTCCCCGAAGGCGTCACCCGGGCGGGCCGGCGCCTGCGGGCCGCAGCAGGACCGGTCGGGTTCCCCTGCTGTGCCAGGCGGGGCCGAGCCCTCGGGGCTGGGGCTCTCCCTTTCCCCGTCCTCTTTTCCCCTCCCCGTCCTCTTTTCCCCGTCCTGACGCGCTCCAAGCCCCCCAGACCCGCTCCTTACCTGCTGGGAGAGGCCCCCGCAGCTGCAGGGTGGAGGCAGAGGAACCCAAACCATCAGAGGTACAGAAGAGAGGACACGCTCCTGCTCCTGCTCCTGCTCCTGCTCCTGCTGCTCCTGCTCCTGCTCCTGCTCCTGCTGCTCCTGCTCCTGCTCCTGCTCCTGCTCCTGCTCCTGCTGCTCCTGCTCCTGCTGCTGCTCCTGCTCCTGCTCCTGCTGCTGCTCCTGCTGCTCCTGCTCCTGCTCCTGCTCCTGCTCCTGCTCCTGCTGCTGCTCCTGCTCCTGCTCCTGCTCCTGCTCCTGCTGCTCCTGCTCCTGCTCCTGCTCCTGCTGCTCCTGCTCCTGCTCCTGCTCCTGCTCCTGCTCCTGCTCCTGCTGCTCCTGCTCCTGCTCCTGCTCCTGCTCCTGCTGCTGCTCCTGCTGCTCCTGCTCCTGCTCCTGCTCCTGCTCCTGCTCCTCATCTCCTCCTCGTTCGGCTCCAGGACGCGGCAGGGCGACAGCAGCCAGGACGCGCGGCTGCAAATCGCCTCCTCTCTTTAATCACCGAGGCTAATTACCCCCAGGACCGGAGCCCGTCGCCTGCCGCGCGCCCCAAGCCTTCCTCCCCGTCCTCGTCCTCGTGCCGCCCGCCAGCCGCAGCGTTTCGCCCCGAGGCGGCCGCGCTTCCCTCGCGCGCTCTCGCCATCCCACCAGAGGGCTCGGCGGCCGCGCCGCGGGGGTGGCGGTGAGATTTGGGGCAAAACAGGCGGAAACTGGGCAGCGCTTTGGGCCCTTGGCCAAGTCTCGCCCCTGCACGCCGCGATTTCCAGGCGGGGGTGCAGCCGGGGTCCCCCACAGTGAAACCCCGCGGGACGGGGTCGCCGCCTCGCCGCTCTGGGGCGCCTTGGGGCGGCCCAGCCCCCTCAACGGGGCGCTCAGAGCGTCCCTAACGTCAAAAAAAAACAAAAAAAAACCCAAACCCTCTTTTTTTCTACCATTTCTCCCAGCTGCAGGGGCTCCCCGCAACCTGCCGAGGACGTCGCTGTGCGTTCGCCCCCATCCCCGCCGCCGGTGGGGACGCCGGTTCCTGCCGTAAGTCCCCTTTTTCCCCCCGTTTCCGTGCTTTTTAGCCCGTTTTCGGGTCTGCCCGCCAGATCCCGAATCTTTCAGCCAAAAAAAAAAAAAAAAGGGTGGTTTTTTTTTGGGGGCAGCTTCGCCTCGCCCCTCCCCGCGCCGGGACGGCGCCCGGACGTGCCCCGCGTGCCGACGAGCCCCCGAGCGGCCGCGGGGGGCCGAAACGGCGACGAACGGCCCCCGAAACGGCGACGAACGGCCCCGAAACGCCGCGCCGGCCCCCCCCGCGGCCCCCCCCGGAGCCGGGCGGCGCAGAAAGGCCGCGCTGTTCGCGCTGAGTCGCCGCTTTGTTCGGTGCTGCCGGGGGTGAGGGCTGCCATAGAAACCCCGCTGCCCTCGCCGGGGGGACAACGGGGACGTGGGGGGGACCCCGCTGGCCCCCCAAGTGGGGGGGGGGGGCTGTGATTTAAGGGGGGAGGCTGTGATTTATTTTTTTTGGGGGGGGGGGGAGGCGCACTCTGGGTGCCCCCCGTCCCACCTCGGGGTGCTCAGCGCCGCTTTTGGCTGCCCCCATCCCAGCTCGGGGCGCGGGGCTCTCGTCCCGGGGGGGGGCTGCGTTCCCAAAAGGGGGGGGGGGGGGCTCAGAGCCCTCCGCCCCCCCCTTCTTGGTGCACTCCAGTCCCTTTTTGGGGTCCCCGACCTCTCGTGGGGGGGCTGCCGCCCCCGTGTCCCCCCCCCAAGCTGGGGGGCGCCAGGCCCAGACCCCCCCCCCCCCCAATTGGGGGTCCCAGGGCTGGGTCCCCTCCCCCGGGGGGGGGGGGAGGGGGGTTAACGTGGGACCCCCGGGGACCCTCGGGGGGGGCTCCCAGCCCCCCTGCACCCGCATGGGACTGTAAACAGCGGCCTCCCCCGGCGGTGCCGGCTCCTCCTCCGCGCCCATTGGCCCGGCCTCTTGCATCTCATTAGCATACATTATCCCCCCAGCAGCCCGCTGCCAGGTGGGGAGCGGCAGAGGGACGCGGCAGCCACCATGAAGCCCCCCCGCGGCCCGCCGCTGCTCGCCGGCCTCCTCCTGCTCTGGGCGGCGGGCGAAGGTAGGCAGGATGCGGCCCCCCCCCGGTGTCCCCCCCCCCACCTCCTTCCCTCTGCATCCACCTGCTCCGCAGCGCTCCGCGTTGCGCCCCTACGGGGTGTGGGGGGGGGGGCACACGGCTTGGGGAGCCCCCCCCCGGCCCCCAGCCCCTCCTCACCCTCCCGGGGGGGCCCCCCCGAGCCCGCTGGGCCCCGCGGTGCCCCCCCCCCAAGTCCCGAGGCGCCGGCAGCAGCTGCCTCCACCGCGCATCCGCAGCCTCCCCCCGCGAGCTGCCCCCCCCCCCCCCCAGCACAGAGCCCGAGCGGGGGGGGGCTCCCCATCACCCCCTCCCCAAATCGGGGGGGCTGCTCACCACCCCCTCACCCCCCAAAATTGGGGGGGGCTCCCCCTCCCCCCGGGTCCCAATTCCCCGTGCCCCCCCCCCCCCCTCCTCTCCCCGAGCAGGGAAGGGGAAGATGGCGTTTTGCAGCCCCCCCGGCGCCCCCCATCCCTGCTGATGGCCCCCCCCCCTTGTCCTCATCCCCCCCCATCCCTTTTACCCCCCCCATCCCTTTTACCCCCCCCATCCCTTTTACCCCCCCCATCCCTTTCACCCCCCCATCCCCATCAGTCCCCTCAGCTTTGTTCCACCCCTCCCGGCCTGGCTGCGGCAGGGGCAGTGGGACACGGGGAGGGGGGGGGCCACGCACGCGGGTGCCACCCCCCGACCCCCCCCCCCGAGGGGGCACGGCCGGCGCTGACCCCCCCCCGGCCTCGGGTGTCCCCCGGCGTCCCCAGGCCCGCGCCTCCGCCGGGTGTCCCCGTGCCCTCGGGCGTCCCCGTGGTGTCCCCACGAGTCCCCCCCCCTCTGTCCCCTCTTGTCCCCTCCGGTGCCCCCCCCATCCCCTCTGGTCCCCCCCCCGCCGTCCCCACACCCTCCTGCCACCGTCCCCCGCGCGCCGCCGTCCCGGCACCCTCGTGGCCGCCGTCGCCGCTCCCGGCCACCTCCTGCCACCCTCCTTCGGCCTTCGGGTGTCACCGCGGTGGGGACGCCACAATTTCGGGGACGCCGTGGCCTTTGGGGACACCGTGGCCTTGGGGACATCGTGGCCTTTGGGGACACCGTGGCCTTGGGGACGCGGTGCCACCGCTGCCCCCGTCCCGCCCGAGGTGCCAGGCGCCACCGGCCCGTCCCCGTCCCCGGCAGAAAGAGCCGATTGTCCCCACGCCACCGCGGCCGCGTCCCCTCCCCGCCACCAACCCCCCCGGGGGCCACCCGCCGGTCCCCGCGTGCCCCCCACCCCATGCCGGGGAGGGGGGGGGGGGACATTGGGGACGCTGTTGGGGGGGGGGGGGGGAACAAAGCGTCCCTTTGTCCCCGCCGCTCCTCCGTGGGCGCCGCCGGCCCCGGGGTCCCCCCGAGCCCCGGCCCGGCCGCGGTGACCTTGGCGCGGTGACGACCTTGGCGGTGGCGGTGGCGCCGCGGTCGCCGTGGCGACCCTCAAAAAAAAAAAAAAGGGGGGGGGGGACACGGGGGGGGGACGTGGGGGGCGATTGCGCTGACACAGCGGAACCGCGGCGCCGTGGTGGTGGTGGCGGCACCGGGAGCGGTGGCTCCGTCGCCGTGCCCTCTGACCCCGGCCCCCTTAACCCCCCCGGTGGCTGTCCCTGCGCCCCCCCCCATCGCGTCCCCAACCTGTCCCCGTCCTCCTGGCCCGCTGCCGGCCCCACGTGCGGCCACCGGCGGCGTCCCCATTGCCGCGGCGTCCCCGGTGTCCCCGTCCCGGTGTCCCCGTCCCGGTGTCACCGCGGCCGCGTCCCCAGGGCGGGCGCAGGAGGTGCAGGCGGAGAACGTGACGGTGCTGGAGGGCAGCACGGCGGAGATCACCTGCCGCCTGCACCACTACGACGGCTCCATCGTCGTCATCCAGAACCCCGCGCGCCAGACCCTCTTCTTCAACGGCACCCGCGGTGAGCGGGGGGGCACCGGGGGGGGGGCACCGCGGCGTGGGGACGCCCGGCGGGGGTTGGGGGGGGGATACGGGGGAGGGACGGTCTCGTGGGGTCCCTGGGGGGGTCGTGGAGTCCATGGGGTGGTGCCTTTGGGGTGCCTGGGGGTGGTTTTGGGGTCCCTGGGGTGCTTGTGGGGACCCTGGGGTGGTCGTGGTGTGGCCGTGGGGTCCCTGGGGTGATTTATGGGGGCCCTGGGGTGCTTGTGGGGTCCCTGGGGTGGTCATGGAGTCCATGGGGCGGTCCCTAGGGGTGCTTTTGGGGTGCCTGGGGGTGGTTTTGGGGTCCCTGGGGTGCTTGTCGGGACCCTGGGGTGGTCGTGGTGTGGCCGTGGGGTCCCTGGGGTGATTTATGGGGGACCCTGGGGTGCTTGTGGGGTCCCTGGGGTGGTCGTGGAGTCCATGGGGCGGTCCCTAGGGGTGCTTTTGGGGTGCCTGGGGGTGGTTTTGGGGTCCCTGGGGTGCTTGTGAGGTTCCTGGGGTGCTTGTGGGGTCCCTGGGGTGGTCGTGGTGTGGCCGTGGGGTCCCTGGGGTGATTTGTGGGGTCCCTGGGATGCTTGTGGGGACCCTGGGATGGTCGTGGTGTGGCCGTGGGGTCCCTGGGGTGATTTATGGGGTCCTTGGGGTGCTTGTGGGGGCCCTGGGGTGTTCGTGGCATGGCCGTGGGGTCCCTGGGGTGATTTATGGGGGCCCTGGTGTGCTTGTGGGGTCCCTGGGGTGGTCGTGGAGTCCATGGGGTGGTCCATAGGGGTGTCTTTGGGGTGCGTGGGGGTGGTTTTGGGGTCCCTGGGGTGCTTGTGGGGACCCTGGGGTGGTCGTGGAGTCCATGGGGCGGTCCCTAGGGGTGCTTTTGGGGTGCCTGGGGGTGGTTTTGGGGTCCCTGGGGTGCTTGTGAGGTTCCTGGGGTGCTTGTGGGGTCCCTGGGGTGGTCGTGGTGTGGCCGTGGGGTCCCTGGGGTGATTTGTGGGGTCCCTGGGATGCTTGTGGGGACCCTGGGATGGTCGTGGTGTGGCCGTGGGGTCCCTGGGGTGATTTAGGGGGACCCTGGGGTGCTTGTGGGGACCCTGGGGTGGTCGTGGTGTGGCCGTGGGGTCCCTGGGGTGATTTAGGGGGACCCTGGGGTGGTCGTGGGGTAACTGGGGTGCTTGTGTGGTCCCTGGGGTGGCCCTGGGGTGGTCGTGGGGTCCTGGGGGTGGTTTTGGGGTCCCTGGGGTGGTCGTGGGGTGGTCGAGGGGTCCCTGGGGTGGTCGTGGGGTGGTCGAGGGGTCCCTGGGGTGCTCAAGGGGTCCCCGGGGTGGTTGTGGGGTGGTTGTGAGCTCCCGGCTGTGGTTGTGGGGTGGTTGGGGGGTCCCTGGGGTGGTTGTAAGGTCCCTGGGGTGTTGGCGGGACGTTACGGGGTGGTCCCCGGGGCGAGCGTGGGGTGACCAGGGTGAATATGGGGTGGCCGCGGGGTGGCCGTGCCGCGGTGTGAGCGGGGCTGTCGCAGCGCTGAAGGACGAGCGGTTCCAGCTGGCCGAGTTCACGCAGCGGCAGCTCCGCATCCAGCTCGCCCGCGCCCGCCTGGACGACGAGGGCGGCTACTTCTGCCAGCTCTACACCGAGGACACCCACCACCAGATCGCCACCCTCACCGTGCTGGGTGGGGACGCGCGGACGGGGACGCGGGGACGGGGCCGGGAACGGGATGGGGTCGGGAACGGGGTTGGGACCGGGGCCGGGACCGTTACGCGGGGATGGCGGCGGTTTCTCCGTGCCCTGCCCCGCGAAGCGCGGCGCTGCCCGCCTTGGGGCCAACGTTTGGGGCCGTTTGGGGATGTTTGGGGCCGCTGACGCCCCCCTGCCCCCCCGCAGTGCCCCCCGAAACGCCGGTGGTGGAGGTGACGGAGCCGGCGGTGGAGGGCGGCGAGGTGGAGCTGAGCTGCGTCGTGCCCCGCTCCCGGCCCCCCGCCACCCTGCGCTGGTACCGCGACCGGCGCGAGCTCAAAGGTGACACGGGGACGCGGCGGGGGGGGGGGGGGACGGGGGCGTGGGGACCCTGTGGGGTCACGGGGAGCCTTGGGGGGACGGGGACGGGGACACGGGGACGTGGGGACCCTGTGGGGTCACGGGGAGCCTGCTGGGGGTGGGGATGGGGACATGGGGACGTTGTGGGGATAGGGACGGGGACGTGGGGACCCTGTGGGGTCACAGGGAGCCTTGGGGGCATGGGGACGGGGACATGGGGACCCTGCTGGGGATGGGGACGGGGACATTGGGACCCTGGTAGGGGTCACAGGGAGCCTCAGGGGGACGGGGACATGGGGACGGGGACATGGGGACCCTGGTGGGGTCACAGGGAGCCTTGGGGGCATGGGGACGTGGGGACGGGGACATGGGGACCCTGGTGGGGTCACAGGGAGCCTTGGGGGCATGGGGACGTGGGGACGGGGACATGGGGACCCTGGTGGGGTCACAGGGAGCCTTAGGGGCATGGGGACATGGGGACGGGGACGTGGGGACCCTGTGGGGTCACAGGGAGCCTGGCAGGGATGGGGACGTGGGGACAGGGACCCGGGGACCCAGTGGGGTGACAAGAAGCCTTGGGGGGAGGGGGACATGGGACGGGGACGTGGGGACCCTGTGGGGTCACGGGGAGCCTGCTGGGGGTGGGGACGGGGACATGGGGACCCTGGGAGGGTTGGGGACAGGGGAACGAGGACGTGGGGACCCTGTTGGGGTGACGGGGAGCCTGGCGGGGATGGGGACATGGGGACGGGTACATGGGGACCCTGTGGGGTCGCAGGAAGCCTTGGGGGGGTGGAGACTTGGGGACGGGGACATGGGGACCCTGTGGGGTCGCAGGGAGCCTTGGGGGCATGGGGACGTGGGGACGGGGACATGGGGACCCTGTGGGGGACAGGGGCATGGAGGAGACCCTGCTGGGGGTGGGGACGGGACCTTGGGGACCCTGCTGGGGGTGGGGACGGGGACCTGGGGACCCTGCTGAGGTCACAGGGAGCCTGGCGGGGACGGGGACATGGGGATGGGGACGTGGGGACCCTGGTGGGGACGGCGATGGGGACATGGGGACCCTGTGGGGGACAGGGGCATGGAGGAGACCCTGCTGGGGGCGGGGACGGGGACCTGGGGACCCTGCTGGGGGTGGGGACGGGGACCTGGGGACCCTGCTGGGGGTGGGGACGCGGGGACGGGGCCGTGGGGACACTGCGGGGTCACAGGCGCCCTGCTGGGGATGGGGCCGTCGCGGGGACGAGGCCGGGGTGTGTGTGGGGGTGTCCCTTCCGTCACCGGCACCTCGGGGCCCCCCTCGGGGCTGCCGGGTGGCGCCCCGGTGACCGCCGCGCCCGGTGCCGCAGGCTCGAGCAGCCGGGAGCAGCGGGGGAAGGTGTTCCGGCAGCGCTCGGTGCTGCGCCTGCGCGTCGAGCGCCGCGACCACGGCGCCGTCGTCACCTGCGAGGCCACGCACCCCGCCCTGCGCGGCCAGCGCCGCCAGACCCAGTACATGCTGGACGTCCAGTGTGAGCCGGGGGGGGGCGCGGGGGGACATGAGGGGGGTGGGGGGACGTGGGGGGGATAAGGGGGAGTGGGGGGGCCATGGGGATGGAGAGGGAATGGGGGGAAATGGGGGGGAAATGGGGGTATATGGGGGAATGGGGGGGATAAGGGGGGGAATGGGGGGGTCGTGGGGACACAGGGGGGTCATGGGGCCACGGGGGGGGCCTTGGGAACATGGGGGGGGACACGGGGGGTGTGGGGGGGGGCATGGGGACATGGGGGACACGGGGGGGGGCGTGGGGACACGGGGGGGGCATGGGGATGAACAGGGAATAGGGGGAAATGGGGGGGATAAGGGGGGGAATGGGGGGGTCATGGGGACACGGGGGGGGCGTGGGGACACGGGGGTTGTGGGGGGGGCGTGGGGACATGGGGGGGGACAAGGGGATGGATAGGGAATAGGGGGAAATGGGGGGGATAAGGGGGAGGGGGGGATAAGGGGGGGAATGGGGGGTCATGGGGACACGGGGGGGCGTGGGGACATGGGGGGGGACACGGGGGATGGGGGGAGATGGGGAGTGGGGAGGATAAGGGGGGGAATGGGGGGTCATGGGGACACGGGGGGGGCTTGGGGACATGGGGGGATGAGGGGGGGGAATGGGGGGTCATGGGGGTCATGGAGACATGGGGGACACAGGGGGGGCGTGGGGACATGGGGGGGGACAAGGGGATGGATAGGGAATAGGGGGAAATGGGGGGGATAAGGGGGGAATGGGGGGGGCGTGGGGACACGGGGGGGGCGTGGGGACACGGGGGGGGCGTGGGGACACGGGGGGGAATAGGGGGAAATGGGAGATGGGGAGTGGGGGAGGCAGGGGGGAATGGAGAGGGCAAAGGGGATGGGGGCAATGGGGGGGGCATGGGGGGGCATGGGGGGATGCAGGGGGAATGGGGGGGGTCATGGGGGGGACGTGGGGACATGGGGGGACATGGGGGGGCCAAAGGGGAATGGGAGGGGAAAGGGGAATGGGGGGATATGGGGGAGACAAAGCGGATGGGGGGGTTATGGGGGAGAATGGGGGGGTCATGGGGACATGGGGGGGTCACGGGGACATTGGGGGGGTCATGGGGACATGGGGGGGGACACGGGGATGGGGGGGGTCATGAGAATGGGGGGGGGACACGGGAATGGGGGGGACAGCAGGGACATGGTGCTGGTGCCGTGCTGGGCTGGGGGGGGGGGGCCAGCCGTCCCCCTGGGGGTGTGCCGACCCCCCCAGAGGGTTGCCATCCCCCCATGGGGGGGGGATAACACCTCCCCGCCCCCCCCCCCCCCAGACGCCCCCACGGCGCGCATCCACCCGTCGCAGAGCGTCCTGCGGGAGGGTGACACCCTGGTGCTCACCTGCGCCGTCAACGGCAACCCGCTGTGAGTGCCGGGGGGGCTCGGGGGGGGGGGACAAACACGACTCGGGGGGCGCCCCCCCGCCCCCGAGTCCCCCCCCCCGTGACCCCCCCACCGCCCCCGTGCCGCCGGCAGCCCCACCGACATCGCCTGGAGCCGGGGCAACGAGTCGCTGCCCGAGCGGGCGCGGGCCGAGGGCGAGGTGCTGACGCTGCCGGCGCTCAGCCCCCAGGACAACGGCACCTACAGCTGCCAGGCCGGCAACCGCCACGGCCGCGCCTCCGACCACTACGTCCTCGTCGTCTACGGTGAGCCCCCGCCCCCCCGGTGGCCCCGTGAGACCCCCGGTGGCCCCGTGAGACCCCCGGCGGTCCCCGGCAGCTCCGAACTGAGCTCCCTGGTGGCCCTTTTGAGACCCTGGTGGCCCAGAGGGCCCCTTGGTGGCCCCAAACCCAACCCCTGGTGGTCCCAAGACACCTCTGGTGGTCCCAAAAGACCCGCGGTGGTCCCCAGAGACCCCGGTGGCCCCAAACTGAGCTCCCCCGTGGCCCCATGAGACCCCCGTGGGCCCCAGAGACCCCCGGTGGTCCCCAGTGGCCCCAAACTGAGCTCCCCGGTGGCCCTTTTGAGACCCCGGTGGCCCAGGGAGCCCCTTGGTGGCCCCAAACCCAACCCCCCGGTGGTCCCAAGACGCCTCTGGTGGTCCCAGAACAACCCCGGTGGCCACAAGAGCTCCCTGGTGGTCCCGAATCCAGCCCCTGGTGGCCCCCAGAGCCCCTCAGTGGTCCCGAATCCAGCCCCTGGTGGCCCCAAGACCCCCCCACGTAGCCCCCAGAGCCCCCCAGGAGCCCCCTGGTGGTCCCAAACTGAGCCCCCAGCGCCCCCAGGTGGCCCTAAGAGACCCTGGGGGGCCCCGTGAGACCCTGGTTGCCCCAAGACGCCCCCCAGTAGCCCCGTGCCCCCACCGGTGGCCCCACAACCTCCCCCGTTGGCCCCATACCCGGCCCTGAGAGCCCCTCTGGTGGCCCCAAACCCAGCCCCTGGTGGCCCCGAGACCCCCCCCGGTGGCCCCAAGATCTCCCTGGTGGCCCTGTGCCCCCCCCAGTGGCCCCGTGAGACCCCAGTAGCCCTAAGAGCCCCCCCAGTGGCCCCGTACCCAGCCCCGAGAGCCCCTCTGGTGGCCCCAAACCCAGCCCCTGGTGGCCCCGTGAGATCCCGGTGGCCCCAAGACCCTCCCCGGTAGCCCCGCGACCCCCCCCCCCCGGTGTCCCCGCGCCCCCCCCGTGCTGACGCGGGGTGCCGCAGACCCGGGGGCGGTGGTGGCGGCGCAGCGCTCGGTGCCCTACGCCATCGTGGGCGGCATCCTGGCGCTGCTCGTCTTCCTGCTCATCTGCGTCCTCGTCACCATGGTCTGGTGCTCCATCCGCCAGAAAGGTGGGCGGGGCCTCAAGGGGGGCGGGGCCTCAAGGGGGCGGGGCCTCAAGGGGGGCGGGGCCTCAAGGGGGCGTGGCAAAGGGGGCGGGGTTACCGGGGCAGGGGCCTCGGTGGGGACAGCGAATGGGCTGCAGGGGGTGGGGCTAAAGGGGGGGAGTGTGGGGTGAGGGCGGGGCCTCAAAGGGGGCGGGGCCTCAAAGGGGGCGGGGCCTCAAAGGGGGCGGGGCTTCAAAGGGGCGGGGTCTGAAAAGGGGGCGGGGTTACCGGGGCAGGGCCTCGGTGGGGGCGGGGAATGGGCTGCAGGGGGTGGGGCTAAAGGGGGTGGGGTAAGGGCGGGGCTTCAAAGGGGGCGGGGCCTCAAAGGGGGCGGGGCCTCAAAGGGGGGCGGGGCTTCAAAGGGGCGGGGTCTGAAAAGGGGGCGGGGTTACCGGGGCAGGGCCTCGGTGGGGGTGGGGAATGGGCTGCAGGGGGTGGGGCTAAAGGGGGTGGGGTGAGGGCGGGGCCTCAAAGGGGGCGGGGCCTCAAAGGGGGCGGGGCCTCAAAGGGGGCGGGGTCGGAAAAGGGGGGCGGGGTTACCGGGGCAGGGCCTCGGTGGGGTGAGTGGGGGAGTGGGGCTTAAAAGAGGGGGCGTGGCCAAAGGACGGGGGGCGTGGCTGGGTGTGAGGGCGGGGCTGGGGGCGGGGCTTGGCGCGCGGGCGGGGCTTGGGGGCGGGGCTTGGTAGCTGGGGAGAAGAGGGGAGGGGTGGCGGAGGGGGCGGGGCTTCGTGGGGGGCGGGGCTTGATTTAGGGGCGTGGCCAACCCGCGGGCACACAGCCGGAGAACGCCGGGAGGGGTGGGGGGGGCTTGAGGGGCGGGGCTTATGGGAGCGAGGGGCGGGGCTTAAGGGCGAGGGGCGGGGCTTAGGCCCGGGGGGGAGGCGTGCCCACGGTGCCGGGTGCCCAATCACAGGCTCGTACCTGACGCACGAGGCCAGCGGGCTGGACGAGCACGGCGAGGCGCGCGAGGCCTTCCTCAACGGCGCCGACGGGCACAAGCGCAAGGAGGAGTTCTTCATCTGAGCGCGGGGGCGGGGCTTGGGGGCGGGGCTTACGGGGACGGGGCGGGGCTTACGGGGACGGGGCGGGGCCACGGGGACGGGGCGGGGCTTACGGGGACGGGGCGGGGCTATGGGAATGGGGTGGGGAGGGGGAAAGGAAGGGGTCAGGATGGGGTCGTGGGGACACGGGGGGGTCACGGGGCGTGCGGGGGTTGGGGACATGGGGGAAGGGCTTAGGGACAAGGGGAGGGTCACGGGGGGGTCACGGGGTTAGGATGGGGTCACGGGGTCAGGCTGGGGTCACCGGGGTCAGGCCGGGGGCATCGGGGTCACGTGGGGTCGCTGCAGCCCCGGGAACGAGGGAGGTTGGGGGGGGGGGGGGGGGAGGGGGGGCACGGGGGGAGCAGGGCGATGCCCCGCCCCAAGCCCCGCCCACTGGGCCAGGCCCCGCCCACCGCCCCCTGTGCTGGGGGGGGCTCGCACAGTTCAAAGCCATGGGGGGAGGGGAGGGGGGGGAGGGGAGGGGTCCGTGCCCCCGTCTGTCCGTCTGCAACCCCCCCCAGCACCCGGGGGGGGGGGGGCTCGGGGGGGGAGGTGGGGGGAGGGCAAATTAAGTAATTAATAATATATGAAAGGGGGCGTGGCCCGGGGCAGCCCCGCCCCCCCCCGTTGCTATGTAAATATGTCGCCTTTTAACCACCTTTGATACTCAATAAAACCCCCACGGATTCGTAGCGGGCTGTCCGGGGGGGGGAGGGGCACCGGGAGGGGGGAGGGGAACCGGAGGGGCGGGAGGGACCGGGAGGGGGGAGGGGGAACCGGGGGGGGGA
>NW_027663636.1:0-20329 GCF_964034855.1 Anser brachyrhynchus | reverse complement strand
GCATTTCAAATTCCTGCTCCCGGCAGTGGCTCTATTCTAATTGTATATGATGGTTCACAGAAGCAGCTTAAAACCTTGACAAGGCACAAGCGGAAAATAAACACACACCTAGAGCCAGATTTCTGATAGTGGCTGTCAGAAGAGCTTCAGCACTCGAGCAAGAGGAATCAGTTCTTTGTTTTCATTTGAATTCCTTTTTAGGGCTGTATGAAAACGGTCTAAGTTCACGGAAAGGAAGAAGGAGAAAGTATATTTAATAGCCAGTTGTTACCTTTCGCAGTACTAGTCCGTTGAGAAGGTAATCCTAGCCTCTCCTTCACAGACTTGGGAACTTGAACTGCAAAACAGAAAAAGACCAAATTAGGGAGGCTGCATAAACGTCAACTTTGTGTTCACATTCAAAAACAAGGCAGGAAAGGTAACTTTGAATCCCGGTGATTAAGACCTCAGCCAACATGCAAAAAGAAACATCGCAGGAAAAGGACAAACAGAAAGCCTAACTACAAAACCCGTGAATCACATCCAGATGCCTGTTTAGTAGCTGTACCTCTCTTTGGTGCTTTGTCAGCATTTCCCGGAACCTCCACCTTCTTCCCCAGCCTTTCAGCAAGGCTGCGCTTCACCGGAAGGGCGCTTACATCAGCTTCAGACAGAGAAAACAAGGAATATTTTAAGAACATTTCTTTGCAGGAAGATTTGAGAACAGTCAACCACAAGCTTCTATTTTTCAAGCATATTTTCATAAAATTGCCTTTCAGCTGCTAAATGGTTTTTTTGCCATTTCTGCAGTCAACACAGATCTCCACTGCAATGCATTTTCCTCTCATACGTCAAAAATACTCTTCAATGCAGTCATATAGAGAAGGCGGCACCTAAATAACAGCTCATAAAAAGTTCTTACCCACGGAGGCTTTCCGTTTTCCTTGTTTCTCAGCAAGATCTAGTCGAACCACAGGTTCCTCCCCTAAAACAAAAGTAAAATTTTTCTATTTCATAGAAACCAGTAGCCAATAGAAATAGTATACTGTTAGCCCATGTCCAAAAAAAAACCAGCAAGGTACTGTTTTGACAGCTAAACCACACAAACTCATATTTCAACTATAATTAACTTAGAAAAAGTATCCATAGTCTCAGTGTTTGCCTCAAATTCCAGCTGAATGTAGTCGAGAATGAATCTGAGTCTGCTTGACAGCTATACTTTGTGCAGAACAGAGCTGCATAAGCAAGCAGAATATTATTAGGTACAAATGCTGAGAAATATTCCTTTCTAAGGTGAATGTCTATGGGTAGAAGTACTTCTTCACTTCTTTCCCTTTCAAAGGAATTTGCACAACTCTAAACAATATAATTTATACACAGACTCCTATCGCACTACTGTCCACACGTGCCACTGTCAGCCTCTTTAAAGCTTCAGAAATTGCTTCTTACATAGCACTGTCCTCTAGAGCTCTTTCTTCTCGTTACTCTCCTGTTTTTCAGTTATCCCCCTATTTGCATACTGACACATTTTTTTCTTTCTCCTGCTACTGCACTTAACCTGAGCACCAAAGCTTTCCAGTACAACCAGGGACTTTCAGCATAAAAGCATGTTTTGAACAGAAGGCGGCAGCACCAGGAGGCTAACAGGGGTGAATTGCCTTCCTTCTTGCTTAACCTTCCAGTTTAGGAGTAATGAAATCAAAACAAAAGCATGAATTATTACCTTCCTCTGTAGACAGTGTCACAGTTCTCACCACTGTCCGGACATTTTCCTTTTCCGGAGCAGGAAAAATCATAGAATCGACGGGAGGAAGAGAAGATCTTGAAGGACCTTCTGCTCAGAGCAAGCAAAACATAAGGAAGTTTACCAAACAGAAAAAACTATCACGAAGAACAAAAAACTTTAATTATTCATTACTGTCAAACATACAGTGACCAGAGCATGCAAATAAGAGAGGTGACTAGTTTGCCTCTGGTTGCCCTTGGAATTCCCATCTAGAATACCAGCTGGCTGAGAATCAGGTTGCTCGATGCCCCCAGCTAAACATGGAAGTCTATCCCTCAAGCAGCTCCCAGCCACCATCACCTGCCATTCTGAAGCCAATCAAATTTCACTTCTTTGGCAAAATAGTTGGATTCACCAAAGCATAGCCAGCTACCCGGTATTACTGGAAGAGGTTTTTTTTGAAAGAAAAATCATCACACAGGATGAAGGTGAACCGGGTAAGGAAGCAGGGAATATTAACTCACCACCGTGTCTCTTAGTTTTTTCCTTCATTTTCTGCAATTTGATTTCTTCAAGTGTTTTTATTCCAAAATTCAGACCGTCCTCTGAAAACAGAAAACAGTTAATGAGACTAAGGCTTAGAGGCACTCACTGAGGACCACAGATCCTCAGGCTTCTTAGTGCTCAGGAACTTTCAGAAGTATTTAGAATAAAGCCTGTCAACACTCCTCACAAGTGAAACAACCATAGAATCAATGGCATTTTGCCCCTCCTTTCACCCTTCAGGGTAAAAACTGTAGTTTTAATTTTAATCCATTTACGTGATATTAGATCCCTCTATCGTTAGATATGGCTTTCAACAGTGGTTGCCAGGCTGCACGTGCAGCCATTTAAACTCCATGCTGTGACCCTGTTTTGTTCTCCAAAAGGAAAGAAAAGCAGTTCAACTTTCTGACCCAATGGGCACATGATGGTATCAGGGAGAAATGAGATCATGGAAATAACCGAGTCCATTCAGCACCCCTACATTCTGTTGTGTTTTTACGCCACATTGCTTTTGAGTTAATTGTCAAGTTATCCTGCCGATTTATCCTACTACAGGTGCTGGAATACCTTGTTTAGCAGTAGTAGCACTGGCTTTCCGAGTGGAAATCATCCGTAATCCATTTTGGCCTTCCTCAGCTGGTTGCTGGACGGGAGTTTTAGTTTCTTCTCCTTCCGCAGAAAGCTGGTCTGAAGGGGAAAAATCTATTCAGTTATGCATAGGCCAGATTGTTCGTGATTATGTAGCTCATGCAATGACACTTCAGTCCATGGTTCCTATAAAAAAGTTGTTTTTTTTTTGTTTTTTTTTTTTTTTAATACAGCTACACTGACCTGATGAACTCGTAAGTAGACTACCCTAGGACAAAACATCTAGGACTCTAGATTCTCTCTGCAGCTTTAACTACTACACGACATATTACTCTTCAGACAAAAAAAAAGGAATTTCCTTCCTAGTTTCACATAGAGCTTTACACAACAGACCAGCTAAAGCCAAGAGTGGTTCTAAGCTTTCCTCCAACATTTCAGGTTCTGTCCACTGACTGCCAGACAAAGCCACCAGTGACCTGAGCGGACTGCCTGCCCTATCGCTAGTCAGACCTCAGGTCATCTGTGATTTATACATTCATTTACAGCACAAATTCCTTCCAAGAACCAAAGACTTACACAATCATTTACAGCACAAATTCCTTCCAGGAACCAAACCATGCTCACCATCATCATCTTCATCATCATCTGCAGCATTGATTACAACTGGAGGGTGTGTAGGGCTTGGGACATTTTCCGAGTTTTCCACTTTCATCACCCGCCTTAGCTATGGAGAGGGATTGGACTGGACAGAAAGTTTGTTTTGCTGCAGTGACATCTGAGCCACTTTCAAATCATCGTCCGCGGACTCAGGCGGACTTGGCAGTGTAGCTAGAGGAAGAGGAGGATCATCAGTAATATGGCAGTTTAAAACTTTGACCACAATGCACGAAGATGGTAGCTAAGGCAGATAACCTGCACAGGCAATGAATGCAGCATCTCCTTTTGCCCATCCCGCCACTGTTTACACCGTGAACAATGACTTGCCTTCAAACAACAACACATCTCCCTGCCACCCAGCAGAAGACGAAACAACAGAAAGCAAACTGCAAGGCAAATATCACACAAAGCAGAGAGAAGCTGAGCATGAAAGCAGAAAACAAATACCAGCAGTACAGCAGCAGTACACTCGGTTTAGCTGACCACCTAGGACTGCAGACCTTTTCCTGCACTCACAAATGAACGGTTACCTGATGTCTCCTACACTATTGGCACCCACTAAGTAATATGCAAAATTAATTCTTCAATACTTAAAGAAAAAGGACCTAAACTCACTCTTGCTTGGTGGTAAGAAGACGCCATCGATGTAACGTCCCTTTGCGTGATGAAAAGCACAGTTGGCTTTCTGACAGCCTACTGGCTGCTTCTCCCAGTAGCAGGGAATCTCAGCGCGCTTTTTCTGAAGACAGAAAGAAAGACAAGCTCGTGATAACATGCACCTAAGGTTTGCAAAGAGATGCACAGTTCCAGGTCACGACAGCGATAGGGCTGTCACAATACAGTGCTGAAACATCATTCCAAAGGTCAGTTTATCACGGAAGTATAGTATTTCCGGGCATATTCACAAAGTTTGCAGAAGCTGTAACCACTATGCACGTTTAGCCTTGTCATCATTCAGTTTGAGAAGACAGGCACTCTCAGACATCAGTTTAGGGTGGGTTAAACTAATACACCCAGGATTATACTAGGATTATTCAGAGGGAAAAAGAACATCTTAAATTGCCTACGTTAACTCTATCCAGAACTACTTCTCGGAGACATCGTTCTTCTGCACCTTTAACTTTCCCCACTGCTTCCTAGCCCAGGCAGCTAGAACAGCATTATCTGAAGGACTCCGGGACACAAGAGACCTGATAGATCATTATCAAGCCTGCTCTCAGGAGGCTAGTACAGCCTGTTTATTACCCCCCTGCTCCAGCAGGTTTTAGCAGTCTAGTTAGCGGTTATTCTGCATCTGTTGAGAAAATACTGTCGGCGTCTAATAAAAGAAAATCTTGCTAAGACATACCTAAGGCATTGATTTTATTTCCCTCTCCTTCCTCCCACCCCCTCCCCTGCTAACAGAAACCAGTGTAATTCCAAAGCAAAGGACTCTGTCCTGCAAAAGCACAATCAGCACACCTACAGCACTGAAAAATGCTTTTGTTGATTTATTTTGAGAACACATCTTTAGGCACTCACATCGATTTCCATGTGTCTGAATCGGCAGACATTCCTGAAACAACGACCCTCCTGCCACAGCGTGCAGACTGTCTCGTTCCCCAGAGCAGCTTCACAGTGGCGGAAGGAACAGTTGTCTCCCTGTAACCAAAAGGAAACCAACAAGGAAAATATAGTACAGCCTCAAAAACGTCCATGCTACTGCCTCAGGTTGCTACGATTGAATTCAGAATCTATCTGGTTATCACGTTAACCAAAGACCAGTGTGCCTCCTCCTCCTACTCTACCCCTTCCTGAAAAAAAAAGAAAAAAAAAAAAAAACAACAAAAAAACAAAGCAAAGCAAAGCAAAAGAAACCCAGCCATACCTTGGTACAGGTAGAATAGAAATAGAAGTAGCAATCGTCTCCTTGTTTAGACATGCCGACAAGTTCTGATAACAAGCTCGGGTTCTCTCCACAGGGACTTCCTCTGCTCTTGGAGAGAGCTGTCTTCACCCTTGCTTGGGCTGAAAGTCTTCCACTGGCTTGTGATCAGTGAAATCTTCTTTTTAAAAGTAACCCTAAACAAAGTACCAACAAGTGAAAAATAATGAGTAACAAGCATTTTTCCAGCTTTCTTCTGTTCATCAAATTAGTCTCTTGAGGAGAGCAATGCCTTGAAATCAGCTGTTACGGGAACTAACACAATATTAAACTAAAGTTCTGTAAAGCTGCCAGGAGCTTTGTCAGCAAGTGTTCTCTTCCACGTCCTCAATAATATGCCTTGGAGCACATCCGGAAGCCTGAAAAGGGAGTCACTTCTTCAAAAACCACCTGATCATACATGCAAGGCAATGATCAACTATGGCTACGAGTAACTTCTACAGAACGCAGTATGACGCATTAAATAGCACGTTCCAGTCACTGTGGGTCTTCGAGTTCACCTACCTGGACAACCTCAGCAAAGTTATCGATCTTCAAAGACTTCCAGTTAACTTCTCCTGGAGGCCGAACCAACACTGAATCCGTGAATTAATGATAAAGGGGTAGGAAGAATTTGCCTCCTCACTTTGCCAAGGGAGCCTCTCATCCACAATTCAAACATAGGATGTGCTTTTAAACAGCTTATAACTAATGGAGGAAGCAAGTCCATCTGAACACTCTCTCAGACTGGAGACAGCCAGGGTTAGTTAGCTCTTCAAAAAATAAAAACCAAAAAAAAAAAACACCACAAAACAAAACAAAAACAAAAAAACCCAGTGCATTTAGAGATGAACTCGTGATTCAAAGTGGCTGCAAAAATGAGGCTCCATCTTCCACAGCCAGAAAATTTGACTTTTTTTTTTTTTTTTTTAATTCAAAATTCAGTATGTTCCAATCTCTGGTCTTCAAGATTTCTTCACCTATTAAGAAAACACTAAAACCTTTCCCCGTCTTTATTACCTGTACAGCAAAAAACACACCAGTGCACAGAAATACACAAATGTGCATATGCATACACACATATGTGTTTAGACACACACACGAGGAGTGAGTGATAGAAAGTTAGCGAGAGCGACAGTGGAAATCAGAAGTTTTGCCTTTTTGACACAGAGAGCGCGTAAAAACTCTCTCATTTTGAGGGAACTAGAAAAAAATGGAGGATCTACCAAATATTTTGATGAGTATGCCTTCGAGGCCAATGCTTTATACCATGAGTGATCTGGGGGCCAGCACACAAATATGCATACATATGTATCACACAGTATCACGGATTTCTAGGTTGGAAGAGACCTCAAGATCATCGAGTCCAACCTCCGACCTAACACTAAGTACTCCACTAAACCATATCGCTAAGCTCTACATCTAAACGTCTTTTAAAGACCTCCAGGGATGGTGACTCCACCACCTCCCTGGGCAGCCCGTTCCAATGCTTAATAACCCTTTCGGTAAAGAAGTACTTCCTAACATCCAACCTAAAACTCCCCTGTCGCAACTTTCGCCCATTCCCCCTCGTCCTGTCACCAGGCACGTAGGAGAACAGACCAACCCCCACCTCTTTACAGCCTCCTTTAAGGTAACTGTAGAGAGCGATAAGGTCGCCCCTGAGCCTCCTCTTCTCCAGGCTGAACAAGCCCAGCTCCCTCAGCCGCTCCTCGTAAGACTTGTTCTCCAGACCCCTCACCAGCTTGGTCGCCCTTCTCTGGACTCGCTCGAGCACGTCCATGTCCTTCCTGTAGCGA
The DNA here is from genome assembly GCF_964034855.1 of Anser brachyrhynchus. NCBI lineage: Eukaryota > Metazoa > Chordata > Aves > Anseriformes > Anatidae > Anser > Anser brachyrhynchus. The sequence continues at coordinate 13,131 of NW_027663636.1, read as the reverse complement.
GGGGCCCAAAACTGAACACAGTACTCAAGGTGCGGCCTCACCAGAGCCGAGTACAGGGGGACAATCACTTCCCTAGACCTGCTGGCCACACTGCTTCTTATACAGGCCAGGATGCTGTTGGCCTTCTTGGCCACCTGGGCACACTGCTGGCTCATATTCAGCCGACTGTCAACCAACACTCCCAGGTCCTTCTCGGCCAGGCAGCTTTCCAGCCACTCATCTCCCAGCCTGTAGCTCTGCTTGGGGTTGTTGCGCCCCAGGTGCAGGACCCGGCACTTGGCCTTGTTGATCTTCATACAGTTGACCTCAGCCCATCGCTCCAGCCTATCCAGATCAAATATGTACATGCATACAGGATAAACATATCTATACACACAAGCGTGCACAGTATATGTCGTATGGTATCCATATCGAGAACAACTCGTAGCCCTGATCAGACACGTAGAGTTGCAATCAATTAACAGCAGGAAGACAGCAGATCAAGGATACAGCAAGCTTTGAGAGGCAGGGCAATGCTCACTTTGCCAGTGGCATGGCTGCATGATACCAAGAATTTTGAATTAGTTTGATTTTTTGGAAGCAATTTGTTTTCTTTCTGCGCTGTAGCAAATACCACAGGTTTGCCATCACGTGCTGTTCCCTAATCCATATATCCATCATCATCCATTGCTGCAAGATCATGAAAGGTTAGAAAAGATGACTTAGGTCCAATTTAACAGCCAATGATTTTTCAATGACCAGAGCTGCAACAGATTTTATTTAGCCACAAGCAGGTTTTTTTTTTCTGATGTGAAGTCAGATATTTTGATTTTTTTTTAAGACACTAAATGTCATAAAACCTGCAACCAGACCAGATAAAGTTCAAATTAGAGTGATTCTGAAGCCTTTCATTAAAATGCTGCACATTTCTGTGCAAATTATTTCTGACTCTTCTGGACAAAAGCGGATGAAATAGTTCTTACAAATTAATAATAAAAGGTTGGAACCTTTTACTCACACAAACACTAGTGAATTTTCCAGGAAGTATTATTTTGGCAGGGAATTTTCCCAAATCTAAAGTAAAGAGGGAAAAAGTTGGGTTCCCGTATTAGTTGTTGGTTTTGACTGCTTGACAAAGGGAATAAAAACAGTAGTTAAGTGCAAGGTTTCCTTCTCTTCTTTAGTATTGAGAGGAATCGTCACTTCTGACCTTTAGCACCTTCAGAAACACACTTAGTGCCATGCAGATTCCTCTGCATCTACTTCTAAAAATTACTGGTGCTCCTTAGCATGGAAGTTGGACTTGAAATCTTTCCCAGACTGAGCTCTTTTGAATGCCCAAGGAGCTCATCATTTTGCTTGTTGCCTTCCATTTTCCTGAACAGACCCAGAACGCTGTTCAGGATATGAATGGATCTGGTCTAAGGAATGGGAAGAAAGCAAAAACCAAGGATACCTCACAGCCCTAAATGCCATAAAAAGCAGTCTCATTTTAAAAAAGATCTCTAAAGCTTTTTTTTTTTTTTTTTCTCCTTGTTGTGACCCTGCTTTTTTAATCACCCAGCATCAGCCTTGCTGCAAAACAGTCTCCGCTGATTTACCTGCTTGTTAAAGCACCCCACAGGCTGCAAGTGTTGTGTGCTAGGTGTCAAATTATATTTAACGGTGCATAGGTAAACCATTCATCTTCCCATGGTCAAAGCACAGAAGAGCCTCCTGCTAACACAGCTCATCCTTGCTGTAACTGCTTTTAAACCTATTTGTTGGTAAGAAAAGAGCTCAGTACACCACCTTCACAGGGCAAAAATTCACATGGAAGAGCAGAAAAACCCAGAAGTGCTTCCTGAACTTCACGTTACCAACAGCACCATCGGATTTAGATCCTTGCCTGGCATCCAGGATGCACGGCCTGCAAGCACTGCTGCGATGTGGAAGTGCCAAGGCAGGTTTTTGGCCTGCCCTAAAACACTTTTTTTTTTTTTTCTTTTACAAACAATACAAAGAGTGTGCCAGGTATGCTGTAATGCCCGTGTGCCAGGTCAATAGAGGATATCCAAACAACAGAGGCGCTTCTCCTAATTTCTGGCGTGAAAACACTTTCACAGCATTCTTTTCACGAAGAAACCCCTCTCTATCTTCTCCAATGCTCCAGGACCTGCTGCAGCTGCAGCGGCTGCGCTGGTACCAGCCGCATCTTTGACAAATCTTTTCAACGGTTCTGCTTTACCTCGGCACAGTTGAGGTCACTCCTCTTCCTCTTCCAGCTGAGGAAGCAGCTTGCGGGCTCTGCCACACGGTCGGTGCAGAAGCGAAAGCTGGGAACACAGCAGTCAAACTCTCACTGCTAACGAAGCCACCAGGGCAGAGGGCTGACACAGACCCGCCAGAGGCGAACCGTACCCGCTCTCCCTCCCGGCTGCGAGGCTCGCCACAGCAGCCCCGACCCGAAGCGCTCACAATGCTTTGCTTGGTGATGTCACCGATGAGTCAGAGTCCCCAGATGAGCATCTGCCTTGCCACTCTTTAATGTTGGTGTTGTTTTTTGGTTGGTTGCTTGCTTGCTTTTGAAACTTATGTAGGTTATGGTAAACCTTCAGGTAAACCACAGATCAATGGGGAAGAAGTCCCACACGAGGGAAGGCCGTGCATTTCTTCCAGGCAATGGCGCATTCTTTAACATGCTGCATTCGACAAAGAAGCTCTCTCCATTTTGCGCAGTGGCAACAGGCACGACTGCAACACACGCACGTGTAGGCAGCACCTGCAGGTCCCAAACCGTTAACCAATTTTTAGATAGCACCAATTTTTTATGTAGTTGCTTTCCCTTCATCCATAACCCCTTTTTTCCTTTCTTTATATCGGGTGGCTCTCCTCCATTGTTCTGTCATTTTACTCCCCAGTGTCTGAGCAGGCACTGGGAATCGTTTCCAGAGGAAGGGTACTGCTGAAGCTACAACATTTACTCTCAGGGAAAAGAGAGTATGTGAAAGAATACATACTTCCTTTCTTTTTCCTGTTGTTTTTTTTTTTAAATCTCTGAAATCAACGCTGCGGCCTGGCAGCAAATAACTATGGGAGTAATGATGATTCCTCATCCTCACTGTAACGTTGTAGTTAATGTCATAAAGAAGCAATTTCCCCAGGCAGTGGCCATTTGAGATGGGAAGGGGCAGTAAGAGGAAGTTTTCCTTAGACTAGCTCTTCCCCCAGAACACCTCGCCATCCAGCAACAAATTCAATTCACCTGCTCCGCCTGATCAGTCAAACGCGCGTCCGACTCCAGCACACGTCACAGCGGTGGTTCTGACGTGGTTTGAGAATCACCTATCCGCAGAATATCTCGGGTTTGTACACTCAAATAACGCAGTCTTTTCCAAATAAGGCCCAGAGCTCACACTCCGAGTGCAGCCTAACAGCACCAGAGGGCCGGTAGGCTAAACATTCCCATCCTGGCAACAGGACTGACCCGGGCAACAGTAAGCATCCCTTCTGCACTTTCGTCGTGAACATCAACATAAGGAAACAGAGACCTCCTCGATCCAAGTTTGAAGAAACAAACACAAAGGTCACCCAAGCGGGTTGTTTTCAGCAAACTAACGGAGAAATTAAGGTGACAACCGCGTGCATCCAGAGTTAGTCAGATCCCGAAGGCAGTTCCTTTGGGAAACGCAGGAGCAGCGCGCCAGATGACGGCTACCTTACAGCGCACCCCTCAGAGGCACTGCTACGAAAGGAAGGCAGAAGGTTGGAACTCAAAATAACTCGCAAGGCGCCCGTTAAGGGGGAAGCTTTAATTTCCTGAGCAGAACCTCCCCCCTGAAGGCAGCCCAGGGACTCTTTGCTTCCCTAGGGAGACGGCAGGGACGGGGCAGGGCGGTGGGATGGAGGGACACAGGGCCAGATGGACGGCCAGACGGCCGGATGGATGGACAGACGGACGGCCAGACGGCCCAAAAGGCCTGAGCAAGGGCTGAGGAGCGGGAGGGAAGGGCAGGGCGAGGGGAAGGGGAAGGGCGGCCCTGGGCCTGACAGGGCACCTTGGGCCTAACCCCGGGCAGCAGCTCCCCATCTCACAGGGCCCACGGGGGGCTGCCTGTAACAGGAGATGCGGGCAGGTAAATTTTACAAGCACTGCATCACAAATACCCTGCAACACCTGAACTATTCACTGGGACAGCCTCCTTCCTCACCTCCTGAAAGCTCCAGCTGGCAAACCAAGGACAAAATGAAAGGCAGATGTGGAGGACCTCGTAAGATACTGTTTTGTTCCCTACGTGCCCACTGCTGGTGACACGTAATGCCTCCTGTTCCCAAACGACATCGGCACGTTACATCTTTACTACATGCTGAAAGGAACTCAGCAACTTGAACACAACTTAGAATTACCCATCCCGGCAGCAGGCTGTCCAGCTGAAGCTGCTTTAGCCAATCAAGTGTGTCACGCTGCCCCTCAAAGGTTTCTTCCTGGGAACGTCTGCTGTGACACTCCTGACGTATTACTTCTCGGAATGGCAGAACTGCGCTGGGTAGGCCCCACAGCAAGACTCGTATTTCTGTCCTTCCCTTTCAGGAAAGGATCTCCCACCTTGAATTTATTAATTTTCATGATGATGATACACAAATTGAAGTTTTGAAAAACTGAATGCTGATTAACAGATTTCTAGCACAGCCTGTGCATCAAAATTCATTTCTCTCCATTTAGGTAATCTTAGTTTCTGAGTTACAGTTACAGTCAAAATTTTTCTTCTTCGATTTTTTTCTTTTTCTTTTTTTTTTTTTTTTTTTTTTTTGTGATCAGAAAAACGAGGGGACTGGCTGTCCCAAGTCAGCCGGGGAACTTCTCTTTGGTCGATGCATCAAGCAACTCAGCTCTCTTGGGGAAACTTAAATAGAAAAGACAGATCTCCAAACGGATAAAAAAAATAAATCAAATGATAAAAACCCAACCGACACATCTGATACCCCAGCTTATTGAACAGCACAAGGGTTTAATCTACAGGCTCTGTCCAAAGCAGCAAGAAGTGACAGATTTAATCCAAACCAGTTGCCCGCTCTCACTCTCTGATCTGGAGACGTTATTGGACAAGCATGCATAGCAGTAACACTTGTAAACACTGGGTTACTGCACCACAGCCCCAAATCCCTCACGGGCCCACTAAGATACTTTTACTGACTGATCCACAATAAACACTCCCAAAAAGATTCTCAACAAGCTAAACCCTGTTTAGAAAGAATCTGAGGAACCTGTCACTGCAGCAACAAAGGGCTGCAATTGTATGCAAAATCTCCAACACCCTCCTTAGCACCCTGCTAGCTCAAGGACTGTGTGGGGCTTCCGTGCCCTGAACGAGTCCACCCTGGCCACATAACGCAGATGTAATGGTCAAGAAAGCACATAGCGTTATCGAAACTTATCAGATCCACAGCAAAAGGAAAAGCCCACGCTTCTATATTTCTCCTCCTTCTCCATTCACAGAAGGAAGAGACTGAAAACAGGCAGATTTGTGGTTTACATTTACAGTTAATGTGAAAAATGGCTATTTGTGAAATACATCACGTATTGTTTCAAGCTACAAACAACTCGCTCCCACAAAGGAAAGACTTTTGACCTCAGCATGCAACCCCAGTTACAAATAACTTCCTATCTACCAGTGGGCCGCGTTCCCCTGGCACTCAGTCACTCCGCAGCACGGCAGCCACCTTTGTTCTAAGGATGGCAAATTCTACTTAGAAACGCTCTGTAGAAGAGTGATGTTGTCCCCTTTTAACACGATCCAGCCTGCAGCAAAGAGAAGGGAAAGAGGGGATTAGAGAGAGCCCAGAACCTGAGAATAATCTCGTGTTTTCAGAAAGTGTTTTGTGTGGTTGAGCAGGGTTTTGCCCATCATGCAGAGTGCAGGCCGCCTGGTATTACACGTTTCAAAGACCAGAACTGGTCTCAGGCAGGGACAGATTCTCCTTCATCCAGCAAAATCAGCAGCTCAAAAATCATCAGGGACAGAGATGTAGCCAGGAATTGCTCACTGAACTTCAACAGCAAGGCTCGTCACACGGTTGGTACGTCTCAGTGCTGCTACCTAGAAGGCTCACCCGGGCAGGTTTCAGACCGCGCGTCACTCGGGTTGCACAGACACACGACACACCCAGCTGTTTCCTTGATTTTGCCTTGGAGTGAATCTCCTCTGCGTCGTCCAGCGCCAAATTCACGTACTCGTCAAAGCCCTAGAAATCGGCAACAGTGGCAATTAGTTCAGCAACAACACGAACCATCGTCAGCTGTGCTGACCCAGGCTGGACAACGAAGACTAATTGTTAGAGAAGCACGATTTCTTTTTTCCCTTGGGCTAGTTTTTCTTGACAAGAAAAAATAGGATTGTGAATGAGGGAAAACAAACTAACGATGTAACGTGGGGTCGTGCTGACACTCACGATGATGCAGCCTTCTATCCGCACGTTCACTTGCTCAGCCACACCTGGATCCTCGAGCTCTGCAGAACGAAGGAGGAGAGTAAATTGGAACACAAACACCGTGAGCAGTTTTGTTCTCTCTCGTGTGTTCAGAAATACCCGCTAACCATAGCCGCTAGAGCTCCCAAAAACTCCAAGGAGCAACTCTCAGGGGCAGTTTCAATTAACAGTCTGACATTTTAGAGTCTTATATGACTGGGTGAATACTACACGTTTGCTGAAGGACACGTTTCCAGTCACAAGGGAACACTCCTGCACGCCCGGCTGCACGATCCCACTCCCGTTAACACGAGGGGGAAACGCCGGGCTGCGCAGCAGCTCCTTGTACCCACCAGCACGCCGCACAGCTCTCCATTCCCCACAAACCTGCCCCGAGCAACGGGTGGGAGCCGAAAACTCAGCGAGGGAGATCCCCGGACCCTCCCCGCTCCCCCCACCCCCTCCAAATCCCCATCCCCATCCCCTCCCCGTCCTCTCCCCGCGCTACTCACGCTCTGCAGGTAGCGGAAGATGAGGTTCTGGGGCACTGCGTGAAGGGCTCAGCACGGGGACAAGAGCTCCAGGCCCGGGACAAGGCCTCAAGACAAGGCCTCAAACCCTGCAACGAGGCCCCAGGGCCCCGGGACAAGGCCTCAAGGTCCGGGCCGAGACCCCTGAGGCCCGGGCCGCCCCCCACCCGCTCCCCCGTCGCTCCCCGGCCGCAGGAAGGCTACGATGGGCTGCACCATCACCGTCTGCACCTTCTGGTCCTGCCCGCGGTACGCCATGGCTGCCGCCGCCTCGCTGCTCCCGCCGCCCCTGCTGGGCCGCCTCCGGAAGCCCCTGAGGCCGGGCGGGAGCGCACAAGGGACGCTGGGATGCTGGAGGAGCGTGGGGGGGCCGCTCTAGCAGGCCGGGAGGACCGCGTCTCTATGGTCGCAGGCAGGAGTCCCTGCGCCAGCTTTATGGGTGAGCAGCGAGGCTGGGGGGGGGAGGGGGGCAAGACAGCCTTAAATAAAATACAAATATAAAAAGTGTTATAAATGGCTGTTATAAATCCAAATAGGATTACAATCAAAGTTTACAATTTATTAAACGAATAGAGGCAAGCAAGCAGCGCTGGGTGCGCCGGGAGTCTCTGCTCCCCCAGGACGCACACCTGTTACGTAAGGCGGCTGGTTTTGATGCTCCCAGGCTAATACATATTCATTACTACTTCGAGAAGAGGCAGGGTTATTAGAATTGGTTTCCGGAATCCGAAACCCCTCCCAGGGGCGCCTGCGTATCAGTCTCTGGTGGTCTCTCGGGGCTTGCTCGGGCTGAATGCTGGTTGTCTTCCTCCCAGGCTTTTGTCCTTCAATTGTCCTTCATCTCCCCCTTCCTCCTCGTTTGGGAGCCTCTGCGCCGGATTTCAGAAACTCTAGCAACATCCCCTGCAGTAGTCAGCACTTTTCCCTAAAAACCCCTTTGTTCTCTTATCACCTAGACCCGGGCCTCGATGTTAACCCTTCAAATCCCTTAGTGACACGAATTGCTGGACCATTCCTTACAAAAGGAAGGATAAAATATGTAGAGGAGCAATGGCACACGCGAAAGCCCAGCGCCGCGGGCAGAGGCAGCGAAGGTTGACGGCAGAACAGTGCTCGGTTTGAACACGGAGAGGGAAAGCGAGGGGAAGGTGGCCGAAGCCGGCCGCAGTCTCTGAGCTCTCCTCCTCCTGATTGTTTTCTCTCAAAGACATTTCTGTCTGTGTGCGGGCACCCGGAGCCGGCAGAAGTCCCCGTGAAGTCCTTCGGCAGGACGGAGGGCTGCGTGGGCTCCAGTGAGAGAGGGAGTTAGGAGAATCTTATCAAGTAGAGATAGAGCGCTGACGGCATTAAACTAGGATGCTACTTAGTGTCTTTGCTAACTATGGTGCATTGTGCCAATTAACTAAAGCAAGAAGCCTTGGGCCCCTTACCAAGGTCAGTCTCCTAATAAGAGAGCGAGCCTATCTTAAGAAACTGGGAGAAACTGGTCCTGCAGGTGGACAAGAGCCAAGGAGCAACTGAGTCTGTGCAAAGACAAGAGGTCAACTAGCGGTGACGAGGAAGAGTCATCAATCTTCATGCCCACGACCTCCCGTGCTGCCCAGCGCTGAATAAACATACCTACTTTACAATCTCACTGATTGTGGAGTCCGTTTTCCGCAAGTCGCCAGCAGCGGTTTCTTCCGCAGAGGTTTTCCCAGAGCCGCTTCAAAGCTTCCCTCGCGGAGCTGGGGCGTCGCAGGGGGTCGTCAAAGCACGCACGTACACACACACACACACACACACACACACACAGGCGTTGTTGTCCAAACAGAAAGTATTTACAACAAATTCGACAAGCGGTTTTTCTCTGCCAGCAGCAAATGCCTGAGGGCCCCTACAGCTTCACAAATCATAGCACAAAGAGCCTAAAGTTCCTCTAAAATTTAGGGAAATAATTCAAAATAGATCTGCTAGGGGAAAACGATCACTGGCGGCAGGGTACACAATACACGCGAGCCTCAGCTCTCCTCCGCAGAGTCAGTGCCCACGCCCAAGTGCGACGCTGATGGCACCCGAACATTTGCTGTAGCAGGCAGCAGAGCCAGCAGCTCAGGGGAGCAATTTTAAAAACCAGGAGGCACTTAAACCAACCCTTAATTGACCCAGTTACTGCAGGAGAGTCCCGACTACTCGCCCTGGAGTCCTACTGTCACCAGCAAAAAGCACCAACCAAAGCTTGGGGGAAATTTGGTACAGCACAAGAGAAGGGAGTGGGGGTAGCGTAGCCGTATCGCAGAGCTGCTGCTTTTCACACCATTTTATCATCCCTGATAATTGAAAGTAAGGCCGGGTGGGCTGACCCCACCACCACCACTCCTGGCAGCATGTTTGGTCCACAACGCTAGAATAATTATTCTGCTCCCTCCCGCCCCTACAGCTTCATCATCTGAAAAGATTACAGTCAAAACAATGGCATACACAAATAAAAGTCAAGAGTTGACATAGTAACTCCGGGATTTGGGTATCAACTGTCCGAGAAATCAGAACACCCAGGCTTCACAATGTGCCCAACATCGAGCTGTGCCAAGGGGGGGCGGAAGGAAGAAGCTTTCCGTTTAAGCCTTCAGAGCATCGCTCCATCACTACGTCAATTCACAGCCACCACAGCGTGCCGATGGACATCTTTCTGTGCCAAAAGAAACAAGTGCTTTGTCCTCTTGATATCAAAGGTAGCCACCTATAGTTACGGAACCATGCACAAGACCTTAACTCTGACCAGCAGGGAAACTTAGGACAACTGAGTGCAGATCCTGCCAATTTCTACCAGTTCCAACTGTGCTTTAAGTCTCATTGCAAAGCCTCAGTTAGAAAAAGGATCACCTCGGGGTATCCAACAAGAAGAAGAGTTGTTTTTTTTTTGTTTTTTTTTTTTTTTTTTTAATATACCATAGGACTATGCAGTTCAATCATCAATCATCTTGGAAAGCTCAAGGAGGAGGTCATCCTCATCCTTCCCTGGGTCCAAGTCGAGCTCGGCTTCCAGTATGCCGTCTGAGAGTTCCCAAAGTAGCGTCTCTAAATCCTCGTCTACAGATACGGGCGCGTTGCCTGTGGAACTCAGCCGGCGTGTCCTTGCTTCTTCTAGCTGGGAAGAAGCTGAAGTCGAGCTTGAGAACTCCATTGGCTCCACAGATTCTGCCTGGCTTCCAAGATGTGCTTCAGGTCTTGGCAGAGCAAGGAAGAGAACAATCAGTATATGCCATTTCTTAACGGGAAATCCCTTTTCTGCAAACCGGCTCTTAAAACCGTAGCCAACCCCTCCTGCACTTCAATCTTACCCAGGGATTGTTATTCAATTAACCCAGGGCGACATTTAGAGCCCAATATATTAGCAGGTACATTTTTCAGTTTGGGGGTTTCTCTGTGAAGCCAGAGCACCTGGAGTCTAGCAAAGATGGTTCAATTGTTGTAGCAAGAGGCACTTTGCCACCTTGCTTAATTTTCCTGTAAAAATGTTAAGAAGTCTCCATCTGCAAATATCTGTTTGCTAAGTTAGTCATTTTTCCCACGGCACACTCAGCAGAGTTTGCTCCCCACTACAGGAAGCTGATCTGCAGCCATCACTTCCCTCTGCTCTCCCTGCACTCTTGTCACCTTGTATGTTTGTTCGGGTGGCATTCTTGAGGACCAAAAGGCAGAGGACACTACTCATCATTTATCACCTCACGAGGAAGTAGGAGAACTTCACCTCATCCTCATTTAGGTATTCAGACAGAGCAAGAAGTCACTGGAAAGCTGTACCGACTTGCAGCATTTAAAGAAAGTAAGTCTAATTAAGCATTCCTGCTAGCTGCTAGAAAGTCATTTCACGTGACTTATTCCTCTGATGGATTTGGGCTTTAATTATCTCAGAACCCTCCTTTTTTCCCCACGTGTGACAGAACTTATGTTTCACTGGGGATATACACCGATTGAGAAAAAGAACAAGTTGTGGTCATCACCTGTTTTGGGGATTTTCTTCAAGTCTGGTGGCTGGGACGTGCTCCAGCGTGGCTGGAACAGCCTAGAAAGCAGCAAAACAGCATTTAGGACTCATGGGTAAAAGATTCCTTACTAGCTTTTTCCTCCATGCTGCTTCTCCTCTGGCATTGCGGAGCCTTAGCCAAAATACAAAACCAAGGTGCTCCTGAAGAAAGTTAATATTCACTTGGAGGTTACTAATGATCTTGTGTCTTTTAAGAACACAGCATTAATGGACAAAATCCTCCACACCAGAGAAATCACAGAATCACAGAGGACTAAGTAAATAGTGCCATTAATCTAATAAATATGGAAGGGTACTACAAGAACTCTGTAGGCAGCTACTGGATTTAAAAGGAAACAGAAAGCCTGTAGAACTTTTGAGTTTTCCATCTTTTCTCCTAGAGGAGGGTGTAAATTTTACAAGGGATCCATTTCTGCATTAGCCCCTGTCCTTACCATAGCTGCTTTTTTGGCTGGAGGTCCCATTGTGTCAGCGTCAGAGGCAGTCCGTGGCTTCACAGCTGCTACAGCAGAGGGAAAACTGCCAGGTGCCTTACGTTTCAGTGCCTTCTTCTTGGGGGAAGCGACTTTCCCATCCCAAGGCTTCGCAAACATGTTAAAGTTGGCTAGAGTAAAAGGAAGAGAGAACTGATACAGTCTTGCTCTGCCTCATGAAAAATCCACGTTCTCTTCCTCATTTCCACGGCCCGTCTACACAGTTAACTGTATTTGGCCAGCAGAATTACACTGCCATTGCCTGGATTCTCAGCAATATCTTCCACATAGTAAACTCCGTCTACCAACAATCCATACAAAGGAACAAAGGAACTGAATAGCTACAGTAAATCATAATCCAGGACGAGGGAAACTCAGACACAGAGCGATCCCAAGTGCAAGCAATACTCTAAGACGTTGTATGAAGTCTAGTAAGATTCACAAATGTTGACAGCTTTTGTATTTAAAGTCTTGCTCCCTCTAGGAAAGGAAAAGCAGCAGGTATAGTAAGACAAGAGAGTGTATGCAACTGTTGTACCAGCTTCCTCTCCCCTGCAGTGATGTCCCACAAAATCTATTAAGTTGTTCTACAAAATCCAAATTTGTAGAGTCATATTCTAGTCTCCCATTCCTGACCTAACATCTGGCTGGCAGGAGAAGAAACGAAAGAAAGCTGGGTACTTGTTTTCTTTGTGTGTTTATTTCCTCGTGTCCCATGAGACAGAGAGAAAGGCTACAATGTGCAGTGCATGCAGCCTTTAAGCCCTCCTTATCTCCCTCACACAATCTCATTTTACAAAGTTGATATAATCTTAACAACGAGGCCTTTGATCCTCTGTCATTTTTGACAGAAACTGGCCCCCCACATTAAGACGCTGAAGCATGCTTTACAAACACATACACGTGTCAAGTTAAGCAACACATGCCAAAGAGGAAGGTGAACTTGAACTCAACGCAGGGAGGACTTCATACCATAAACAGATGGCAGAAAAAAACAGAATACCAAAATTAGACTAAAAAGCCCCTCAATGTGTTAATTTTCTAGTGGGAAATACAGAATACCATCACGTAATTAACGAAAACAGACATGGTTGCATGTTCTGGCCCTTCTTTGCCTTTGAACTTTGCAGCCTTAAACTCTTTTATCCTCTGCATTGAAGGAAAAAGCAAAGCAGATCCTGAGCAAACGGAACTTGCTCAATATGGGAAGCACCTCACCGGGGCAGGTATTAAAGCATCTTATTACCTGATAGCTTTGTGTTCCATAACGATTTCTGCCCGGCTGGGGCAGGTCCAGGTTGTGCTGGGGGAGCTGGCACATTTTCTCCACTCTGCTGCATCCGCAGAGCTTTCTCGCGCTTTATTTCTTCCAGGGTTTTAACACGCACTTCTCCTTCTGGCTTGGCTTTACCTGCCGGCTCCTTCGACTGCACTTTGCTGGGCCCGGAAAGAGTGAGCACGCTCTGCTTCTTGGGCTCACCCTCAATTTTTGCCCCTGCGCTGGGATCTTTGGTTTTACCATGCCATTCAGCCTGGGCTTTGGCTTGACATTCTCGTCTCTGAAGAGCTCTCTCACGACGGATTTCCTCCAGTGTTTTCACATGGACCTCTCCCTTTGGCTTAGCAGCCTTCCCTGTCATCATCAAGAAATGAGAAGCGCCAACATTTAAAGAGA